>NC_134595.1:9783831-9958831 GCF_037038515.1 Microtus pennsylvanicus | reverse complement strand
TGTAGAAACTTTATGAGAACTCTATTGACTTAATGCCTATATACCTAAAACAATGGAGAGAATATTCTGAATCTTAATAGAATAAGGTTGTTCCAGCACAGGGGAGACATTTTCATCTGTGTGTCTGCTCTAATGAAGAAATCACAGTCAGAATAAGATCTAGGCCACAATGCATGGCTACATACTCTACTCCACCAAGTACTGTTCCTATAAACAAACAGTAAAACACAGTGGCTGAGGTTCTCAGGGAGGTCACATGCTGTCCCCATACCCCTATCTCTAATCTACCCAGAATTTCTCCAGTTATATTATATGATATATAAATATCATATTTTCTACAATCCCACTGTAGAGCCTTGAGCAAGACTTTTAGCCACCTTAGGTTTTATTTTCTTAACTGTAATATGAGAAAGTGGACTTGAGTAGCCTTAACCTCCTAATAGATTTGTGATCATGGCTTGATTTGTAGCTTAATAGGAAGCTGAAAACTGCCCATCTGGAACTCATTAAGAGGAATTAATTTTATATGCGCTGTGGAGGGCAATTAAACATTTGACCCACATTCCTTTGTAGCTTGTCTTCAAGGTTCTTACCTGAGAAATGGTTTATATAATCTCCTGATCATTCCACCCAATTAGCTATTTCTGCAGCACTTAACACTGGTGCCAACTTTCCTGACAAGGAAAGAATAAAAAAAAAATCATATCACTTACATTTTAAAAAACTCAGGAAAATTAAGAGACGCTTCTAGGTAACTTTTGGATTGTTTGTTGTTGTGCAGGCTGTGCCGTGCTGGGAACCCCCTTTCCCTCCTCTGGAGCTCCAACTGCTGTTTGGTAGCTAAATCAAGTAGCCTGTAACTTCTACCCTCTGAGCCTGGGGCGGGGGGGGGGGCGCTCTCTGGGTCCTTTGGGAGAAGCCATGTGACAGACTGCAAGTTCTGTGCTTGCCTTCAGTCCTGTGTGCCCTATAGGGAAAGGGAAAAGACGCAGACAGTCATTCATTAACAAATTGAAATTTCTTTAAGGTGGCAAGTGGGCTATAAAGTCTACTTATTGAAATTTTTCTTTATTAAGGATATTTTATCTGTTCATTCTAACTGATGGATAAATTGCTACTATGTGCATTTTGATTTTAGGGCAAAGAATGTGGAAAGGATATTTTCCCCAAAAGGGAAAATTTTACATATACAAATTGGTGATTAAATTTTAAATGTGTTTGTAGATATTGAGTCAGAGTTTCTCTCAACTCTTACACAATTTTAAATGAAAGTGATTATAGTTGATTTTTGATAAAGAAAAGTTTCCAGTGTAAGAACAAAAGTAGAAAAAAAAAATAATGAAGGGGTGATTTAGTGACTTTATCTCAGTCTGGGAACAAACCCTGTGGCCGTAACAGGAGACATTTCTAATTTATTACCCTCCCCCTGGGAGGGCTTGTGTAATCAGCATTATCAAGACAAATATATAATTATCTCGGTAATTGTATTGTTCTAAAGAATTTGTCTGTTTTTAGCATTTTCTTTAACCCACAGTGAGCATATAAACACTGAGCTGAAGAGTGTTGCCAGGTACTGAGCCATGACTAATTTATTACATGTAGAATTGGCTCAACACTTAAAAGGTGTTAATTGTACCCAGGCGACACAGCTCTAGTTGTGAAGATAATTTGGTGCCCCCTTATCAAAGCACGGAAAGCCCTGGGTTGCTCTGCAGTAGAAGGGCAGTTCCTTGCAAGTCATCAGCAGATGGTAATGGACACTTGGTGTTCTAACTGGTAAATGATGGTTGCTCTATCACCATTAAGGAGAGTCATTTCAATTAATAATAAGAAAAAAATAAAAGTTTTGTTTCATAATGTTTTGACTTGCCACCTTTTAGAAAGAGATTAGTGTGACAAACAAGAAAATAAATTGTTGACTTAAATGCTTATTGTCCTCATCAGCACGCCAGTTCGAAGTTTTATGGTGCCTACCCTAGATGAGACCAATATGTGTAGGCAGGAGGTGAGAAATGCCAGTCAGTCATCCTTCAGTCTGCACATTTCCTCCAGTGAGGATGTGAACTAGGGTTAATATTTGGAGCTTAGGGGACTGAGTGCAGAAGTGGAGGACCCTGGGCCGCTATCACAATCGGCTGCAGGGTAGTAGCTGGCCTGTCACAGGTGTTCCGCAGAGACAGTGGGCTAAAGCTGGTCTCCCAGCAAGAGCCAAGCTGTGTTTTTTATTTAATCAAGATCACTTACATGTTCCACAAATTGATCCCGTTCAAGATACAGATTATTAGCATTTCAAGTAGACTCCTATGTTCTAAAGCAGAATAAGTAAATATGAAATCTTTATCAGATGAGGGGTATATTAATGCTCATTTATCCTTTTGTTCTCTATAGTTCAGTTGGCACAAAATGCACCCATTGATATTTATATTTGTATTGCCTTTATTCTTTTTACTAACAGAACATTTTCATGAATCCAACAGTTATCTTTTAAGAATAAGAGCTGAGCTTTATTAAGCCCAAATTCTGGCCTAAATACCATTTTAGCTTTCTTTGAGTTGCTGTTTTCAATTTTTATAATAACACCATGAAATGGGTTTTAGTTTTAATCTCATTTTTCCAAATAGGAGAACTAGAGTTCAACACAGTGAGGCAGAGTTTGCATTCCTAGTAGCACGAATTCTTGAGGATCTGCAGTAGTCTCAGACTATTCCTGATTTTATGTTTTAGATCAAAGTTAATAGAGTGCACGTCGATGGAAGTTGTTTTATTCCAGAGCTGCTCATGGCTATGAAATATGTTTTTCTTTTGTGCAATCAGGAAACAATTTCTCTCCCTCACCCTCTCTCAGAAAGAGAGAGAGAGAGAGAGAGAGAGAGAGAGAGAGAGAGAGAGGTAGATAGATAGATGATAGATAGATAGATAGATAGATAGATAGATAGATAGATAGATAGATAGATAGGTGTATATCCATCCAAACCAAACATAAGTATACATATGTATACACACACACACACACAGACACACACGTTTGCAGCCAGGACTGGTGTAAATTAAAATGAAATTTGTGAAGAATATGGAGGGCTTAGAAAATCCCAAAGGCATAAATTCTAAGAAACTTGGGGCACACACAGCACCTGACTATTGGAGGACTGTGGAGACTGACCGCCCTTATAGTTAGGTCTTTGACGGTGGCTGTATTGATCACCTGTCCTGAAAGAAAGTGTCTAAGTGAAAGTATAATCTGTAACCTTAAAATTGGTGCCTAACTCAGTCAGCTTTGACTTCATTCCTTGGTTGGTGATGAATTAGGTGCCTGTGAGTCAGCGGCTGGTTGCTCATAAAATATTCAGGAAATGAAATCTCTAGATGCGAAGTACGAGAAAGAGAAGGAAAACTTAGCTCTCCTTGCTCTTCTGTGTTTTCTCTGCACTTCTACCTGTAAATAATATAGAGGGTCCTAAAATGGCTTAGATATAGTCTTGAGCAACTATGTAATTTAAAAATATGAAAATTAAATCTTTTATTTTTCTGCCCATATGTTTATGTATTTGACATCCAGCTTGATTAAGTATTAAAAGTTACCTTAACGGGAAAAAAAGAGCAGAAAAAAAAATCAAGAGGCAGCTTGAGGTATATTGAAAAGGGGGTAGAGGAAAAACTTGAACAGTGACCATGGAGGTAGGCTTTGAAAACAGTGGGATTTTCTAAATAGTTATGACATAGAAAGGTATAGAAATAAAGAGGAAAGAAGAGTGAGATGGGAGGGAGACTGAATTTTTTGGACAATGTATAAGACAAAAAAATGAAGCTTTGCTTAGCTTCTACATGAGAGATATTTAACTGTATAAAATTGTCTCTTTGTGAATTTGATAAAAAAAAATTTCCTTCTTACTTAGAAAATAGCTACATCCTTGTTTTGGTCGTTTGTTTGTTTTGTATAGCTTAACGGCACCAAGTCTGAGCATTTTCCTGTTTCCCCTCTATAGTACAGACTTTCTCTAGATTCCTCCCAGTTCAGTTTCCTCCTCACTCAGCAGTTGCCCTGTACAGTTTTGACTGGATTTTCTTGGAAAGATTCCTAAATTCTTTCAAGTTCTAATTATCTTGCATGTTTAGGTTGCCCAAGTGGCTACTGAGTATTCTAGAGAACCATTCTTTAAAAGCATACTCCCTTTGACTACCATCAACAGGTTACCTGTATTCTACCCTCCGCTTGTTTCTGCTCCTCTAGTTTGATCTACGACTGTCCCTGGTTCTGAGCTTTCATGAATATTTAGGGCTTCCGTCCTTATTGTCCTTCCCACTTCAGGAAACATCTCCACCATTGTGACGGATTCGTCTATCTTTACTCCTGAGGCCCAATGGGCAAAAGATTTTTAAGATTTTGCTTGCTCTGTTCAGTGCATACACACATACACACACACACCTGCAAACACACAGACACATATGCACACACACGCACACAGGCACATGCATACCCCCTTTTCTTCTTTAGAGGAAGATCCATCCAGTTCACCAAAATCACATCCCCAATTATATCCTCAACCTTTCTGATGCGCACAAGTCTTCCTTTGCCTCTGATGAGCTACCTCCAGGTACCTGACGTGTGCCTTTGCAGCTTGGCTTCTCTTCCTCCCCCTTCAAATGGGTCACAAGCTCGTTATCTCAGGGGCAGCTTGACTTGTCTCTAGAAACTAACATTAGACATTCATGTCTCCATAGCAAAACAGTTTGGCAACTAACTTTCATTGCAATCAAGTTATTTGATTTTTTTGTTATGGTAATTTTTTAAATTCCTGACATAAGAATCCTTCCAATTGGCTTTTGAGGTAAAATTGTACATTTGGAAACAATAAAAAGCTTCCAGTTTGGGAAGCTAAAGATAATTCTATCCGCCTAAGATCTGTGTCAGTTTTGTCCATCAGGAAAACATGCAGTTTGTTGTTAGTGTTGTTTTGGTTTCTGTCATCTTAAGATTCTGATAGATAATTAAGAGCTGCTGTCAAATACAGACAGAAAAGCAAACTGATGATAACACCACAGTTGCGAAAGGACAGCGAGTAGCTTCATGTCTGCAAGGCGTGTCCATCAGAGAGCAGGTCCCTTCATCTCCATATAGTCTGGCTGAGTTGAGGGACAGGAAGAAGAAAGGCTGTATACTTATATGAGCACAGGACAGTAGTAACTTCATTATTTAGGAGCTCAGGCAGTGTTGAGATCAGTGGGAGCCTTGCTTTAAGGTATAGCATTGTTTAAAGCTGGGTTTTCAGCCTGTCTTTTCCTGAAAGATTCACTTTTATAAGCAGTATTTGACTCTGTTTCGGACACATGTGAAGAGACAGGATGATTTCACCTTGTGCAGCGAGGCAGCACCAAGGATCAGGCACACACACGCTGATCAATCATTTTCCTGTGATTAAACTGGGCACTCTCTTTTATCATAAGATAAATGTTAAAAACATAGAAAATAGGTCCAAGACTTGTGGGTTCTTCTTGCAGTAACTGTGAGTGTGACCCAAAACTAAGAGGAATAGAGAATTCTGGGGCCCCTTTTTCCAGATTGGAGCTTGGGGTATATTGAGAGTGAGTTCATGATGGGGCGAACCCTGGGAGGATTAGCTGTGGAAGGCAGGAAATGCTGCCTAAGGATTTCTGTGTTTGGAGCCAGGCATGCTGGCTGACAGCTGTAGTCTTAAAAATCCGAGGCATGGGAATCACCACACGTTTATTGTCATTCTGAGCTAAGAATGAGTTCCAGGCTATCCTGGGCTACAGAGTAAGGCCATGTAGCGAAACAAATAAACAAAGAAAAAGAAAAAAAGCCAGATGGAAAAAAGCAAACATACAGTCATCTTGACATTTAGAAAATACTCAGGAAGTACCCTAAAGACCGCTCAGTGAGAGAGGACGGCCATGCAGGAATATAAAGAAGAGCAAATGGCCAGGGGTCAGGGCATCTCACAGGGCGTCCTGCTGCAGTGTGGGAAGGTGGTCAGGCAGCATTGATTACTTTTCCCGGAAGACTGCAGCTCTCCCTCACTAATCAACTTCCTGTGGGCACAGCATCCACAGGAACATGAAGCCCAGTTGCCTTCCCATTAAACACGGACTGCTTCTGCTAAGTCAGGTGAGCCACTCGCCATGTGTTTCCCCAGCAGGACCCATAAACATGGTCAGAGGATGGTTTGGGAGCCTGTTAGGGCTACACTGCCACCTCATTTCCAGCACAACTCTGGCTCCTTATGGCAAAATCCATGATCCCAAAGTGATAAAGCCAGTTTGTCTCATTCAAACTACCAGAGCAGCCTGATTGAAGATTGAAACAAAAGGATGACCCTCAACATACGGGTTATTATTGTTTTAAAGCGTTATTTTTAAATGTGTTTTATTCTTTCCACTGCACTGTTAAAATTCAGAGTACAGTTATTATAACACATACACACCCATCGTTTTAACCAATCTGGGAAATAAATCCTACTAAAGGGAACTGTCTACAAAGCCGGACCTTGAGAAAACTTCCCCAGGGGATCAACTCCCATCCTAGATCATGAAAGCTAAGGAGAAGCTGCCAGTCCTACAGTTTTCTTAGATGGGGCTTTAAAAAGCTCCCCAGTGCCACCCTTTATGGTTGATGTGATCTATGTCCAACATAACTAAACCTCAGTGCCCACATTACTAACCTCACAAAAACTTCTTGTATAGATTTTGTTTGTTTTCCTAAACTGCATCCCGAGTTCTCGGAGTGAGTGGGGCCCCCTGACCTTAGTGTCCCTAAGCTGTGAGCAGACCCTGCTTCCCTCGGACTTCCTGGACACAGCTTCTCCCTCCCTGTTCACCTGCTCATAGATCTGCCACTGGTTCCCTGCTGTCTTCACCACGCCTTTCACCTGCCCTGCGTTACTGCGGTTCCCTCCATCATGCTAGCACTTACGAAGGAATGGATACAGATTGTTTGCATACTTCCTGTGCATTTCCAGGAAGTGCTGTTTTACTAGATGTTAAGTTGAAAATTAAAAGAAATCAAGATGAGTCCATAAAGTATAAATTACTTTTTTGCATTTAACTAATTGTCATATTCCAGCACTGCCACAAGGAATCATTTCTCTCTTATTGGAAAGAATTGCAAGCACACAATTATTCACTGACACTTTAGGCATTGTCTCAGTGAGTGAGTGTGTGTGTGTGTATGTGTGTGTGTATGTGTGTGTGTATGTGTGTGTGTGTGTATGTGTGTGTGTGTATGTGTGTGTGTGTGTATGTGTGTGTGTATGTGTGTGTGTATGTGTGTGTGTATGTGTGTGTGTATGTGTGTGTGGGTATGTGTATGTGTGTGTGTGTATGTGTGTATGTAAGTGTGTGTGTGTGTATGTGTGTGTATGTGTGTATGTAAGTGTGTGTGTGTGTGTGTGTATGTGTGTGTGTATGTGTGTGTGTGTGTGTATGTGTGTGTGTATGTGTGTGTGTGTATGTGTATGTGTGTGTGTGTATGTGTGTATGTAAGTGTGTGTGTGTGTATGTGTGTGTATGTGTGTATGTAAGTGTGTGTGTGTGTGTGTGTGTGCCTGCACATGAGTGTGCATGAGCATGTGTGTGATGGTAACAATAGTAACAATCTCCCAAAATTGTGATGTTCATTTTTTTCCTTGAACAGATGAAAAGTGATTACAGAAAGGAAAATATTAAGAATCACCAAGAAAACAAAGCAAATGTTAAAAACATTAAGTGACAGGTAAATTATTTGGCACCTTATCTGCATATACGCCAAGTAGGAATTTTGAAATGAAAGACCCTCCCATACTTTCCTAGATATTTTATACTCAGGGTTTTTTGACACATGCCAAACAGCTGGTAGATGCTAACACACCCACGCACGCACTCACTCCCCCCGACACACACACGGCCCAAATACAAGCCTAAAGACAGCTATCTGTTATAAAGAGCAAAGTGCTAGCTGATGTTTTCAAACATACTTCACTGAGGTCTAAAATTCATCTCAAGATGTCGCTTTAAGTGAAAAATCTCACAGATATTTTTAAATTTGGAGTTATTTTCCATTCCTTCAAATTAATATAACTATAAGATGTAAGCATGTGAGTCCAAAAGGTTATTAAAGCAGCATCACATAAAAACTATTGGCCTTGTGCCATCTCAGATAGGCTTTGTCAAAACCATAATGAGCACAAAAGAGAGCATGTACATGGTTAACTAAGATGTGAATTTGCAACGGTGATTTCAGCACAATAAGTTTTCTTGGAATTCTTTCTATTCTGTGCAGAAAAGCTACCTTTGAGTTTCTTTAATCACTGCTAATGAAGGCAGAAGCACAGCAAGTCAAATTGAAGGGCTCTTTGCTCTCCATTCACAGGTTACTCAAGTAAGGGATGAAAGCTCGGCGTGACTCAACACAGCCTTTACTCTTTTATGCAAATATGATCTTTCACATGCCTCAAAATTCCATATTCTATTCTTAGCCTTCCATTTCCAGATTTCCAAGCAAGTATGTTATAGGTGCATTGAGCAGAAGAGCCAGGTCATTTAATTTATGGATAATGTACTTAGTAGAGACATACAAAGCAGTATACGACACTGTGTGTGTAGGTAAGTGCATATGGAAGTCAGGGCATCGCTAGTGTTGGTCCTTGTCTTCCTATTAGTTTGAGACAGAGTCTACTCTTGTTCACTGCTGTATATTCCTGGCCAGCTTGCCCATGAGTGTCTGGGTCATTCTGTCTCCACTTCCCATCTCCCTGTAGGAGTGCTAGGATTAAAGACAGGTGTGTTACTGCACCTGAATTTATATGCAGGTGTCTTAGTTACATTTCTATTGCTGGAATAAGACACCATGACCAAGGCAACCTATAGAAGAGAGTTATCTGGGGCTTACAGTTTCGGAGGGTCAGAATTCATGATAGTAGCATGGGGGGTAACAGGTGGCAGGCAACTGGAGCTTGATCCACATGCGGGACTGAGACAGAGCACACTGGAAACAGCATATGTCCTTTGAAACCCCAAGGACTGTCACACCTCCAAGTCCTCAGCTCCTAATCCTTCCCAAACAGTTCCACCAATGGGGACTAAGTATTTAAACCTATGAGTCTAAGAGGGACATTCTCATGCAAACCACCACAGTAGGTTTTAAGGATGGGAGCCCAAGCTTCCTGAACCATCTCAGCAGACATCAGGATGACTGTAATCTGTGGTTTTATATAGTCGTTGTACTGGGCTTGGAGCCTGTTGTGATTTCACTGATGAATGTCTCCCATAGGCTCATGGATTGGAATACTTGGTCTCCAGTTGGTGGAGCTGTTTTGAAGGTTATGGAACTTCTGGAAGTAGTATGTCACCGGGTTTTTGATAGTTTATAGCCTTGTTTCACTTTCTCTTCTCTCTCTGTGCTTCCTGTATGCACATGAAATGTGATCCCTGCTACCTGGCAGCTGCACTTGTCCGTGCCATCCATGTGGTGCTGATTTTAGAGACCAGAAAGATTCAGTGTTTACAGTGTCACAAATTCTTCCTCTGGGTTTCGAAAGAACTGCAGGGGCTGGGCAATGGATAGTAGCGTCATTTAATCCCTAAAGGGGTTGCAACCTACAGGTCGAGAACTGCTGATCTAGCTCATGGATTTAATTTGCATTTCTTTGATGTCAGATAATATTTAATGTCTTTTCAGGTGTTATTTGACATTGACAATTGACAATTATAACGACTGTTTGTGCAGGCATTTGTTTTTTTTATGGAGTGTGCATGTGTGTGTGTGTGCTCCTTTTAAAGACAAAAAAATATTTTGATTAACCCAGGGTTGTAAAGACTTTTTTGTATATTCTGTGTTTTTGAGCATGGTTTTTGTACTCTAATCTAGGATCTTTTTTTTTTATTTAGGGTGGGAGATGAATGTCAAGAGTTTTGTTTTGTGTGCTCCATATAGATATCCAGCTGTTCTCATTTCTTTGGAACATATGGATCTTCTCACTGAATTGCATTAATAACTTTGTTTAAAGTTAAATGACTAACCATGACCCATGGCAACTGCAGCATTGTTCATAGCATCTAAGATACAGAGCCACTGGGGTGACTCATGCTTTAGTCCAGTCTACCCGACGACAGAATGCTACATGCTGGATAGTCTGTCCTGAACAGAAATCTATTGGGTTTTAGTTCAGGAAGCTGAGACGTACCATGGTGATGGCTCCGGCATCTGTCAAAGGTCTTCTTCCTGCAGTGTCTAGTGGTGGAAAGACAAAGAGAAGGATCAGGAGAAACTAAATCTTGAGTCTTTTAGTAAGAACCTTTCTCATATGTACAGATGCATGTGTATATGTAAATATATAACATTAATCTATTCACAAGAATGGTGCTCTCATGACCCCAATCCTTTCCTTCTCAACATTATTTCATCATGGGATAAGTTTTCAACACATACCTTTTGGGGAGCCAATTAAAAAACTATAGCAAATGGACAAAGGCTATATGATGTATATGTATACATATTTACTTATATGTAATCTGTATAATTTTAAGTAAATATAAAATATTATGATTCTGTGAGGTTTTATCAAACATTTTGATATTGTCATTCATTCTTTCTTCTTCTTCTGTATTGACTGCTCTCCCTCCTCCTCAGTTGGAGACCCCTTTTCAAATAACCCATACCCTGCTATTCTCTTTCAAGCCCATCTGCTCTCCTCCCCCAGAAAATGTTTTCCTGTTTCTGTGGTTACTCCATGTTTTATACACACATTTTAGGATTTGGGTCCAGGAACCTCAGATGAGAGAGAACATACGGCTTTCTTGTTTCTGGGTATGGCAATTCGCTCCTCATAAGAGCCGTAGACTAACGAATCCCCAAATGCCAAGCAGAAGAAATTTCATTTCAAATGACTGATCAAGGTAGTCCAAGTGACTCTTCAAAACAATATAGATTATCAGTGTAGCCTTCAGTGCCTCTCAATGGTTGAAGGTGGGCCTATTGCTGCCAACGCAGCACATGTAGGATACAGGACTCAGATGATCTGAGTTACATCTAACCAGATTTTCTTTCCATCTAGCCTCTAGGATTCCAGCATGTTTGCACTGTGCCAAGGAATGGAAGCAGTTAAACAGTCCCACACAGCCTCATCACCCATGGACCATGACAATCACCAGCAAGATAGGTACAGTGATGCAAATGACACTTATGTGTTGGTGATAACCAACAGCTGTCTAGTTGGACTTAAGGCCCACTCAATAGGAAGAAACGCATGCCTAGTACTGGAAACCTGGCCAGATTTCCATTCTTGTGAGGTCACAGGCATTAGAAAAAGACTCTATTACCGCCACTTTGCTCTGTCAGCATTATTCTTAACTGCTTTCTAAATCTAATAGAAAAGATGCCTGCAATTAAGAACGGTTACCACCCCTCATCAAAGAAGCCTGACTTTACACAAATGGAGATGATCACAGAAATCCACAACCAGACTCAATGTAAAGATCAGCAGATTGTAAGGAACCCAGATTCAACAGATGTGCATCTAGATCACAGTTCCTGTATCTACTGGTCATCTATGGCTCCTGCATCTATGGCTTTTGCATCAATGACTCCTACATCTAGGGAACATTATGTAAGAGGGGGTGGAAAATTATAAGAGCCAGAATAAAAGGAAGTCTGCTGTGAGATAGTGTCTCCTAGAAATAGCAACATAAGCAAGACCGTAACAATGGCAGTACAAAGGACATGTGGCCATGGAAGGAGAAAAGCTTCGTGGGATCTCACCCTGGACAAAGAACTCGAGGTAACAAATGACTGCTGGGAGGATGGGAATTAGTGTCTCCTGGGGACGAGCGCTGTTATTGGATATCCAGTGTAGACTGCTCAGACTCGAAGCCACATACACACCACCAACCAAAATGGACTCAGCAGGCAGGTTGACTTGTATGTATGTATGTATGTATGTATGTATGTATGTATGTATGCATGTATGTTTGTATTAATATATGCACATATATATTTAACAATATTAAAGAAAAATAACTGTGAACTTGAGAGTTGGAGGTCAAGGGAGGGTATGTAGTGATATTTCATTTGTATTTTAATAAACAAATCTTGCCAGAAGATTAGAGCACAAAACAGCCACACTAGTCTGTAGTAGGAGCTGCGGGCAGGCCTGCTTTTCGTCCCACCTGGCTCCCACATGGTTAGCTTTTTACCCAAAATAAGAACCTGGTCTGCTCTTTGGGCTGATGAGAGAGGGAGAGGGATATGGGAAGTGGTGGCGGGGAAGAGACAGAAATCTTTAATAAATAAATAAATTAATTAAAAAAAAACAACACACAAATTTTATTCTTTTAAACACAGCCTGGCCCATTATATCTAACCTCTTCTTGGCTAACTCTAACATCTCGACTAACCCATTTCTAATAATCTGTGTAGCACCACGAGGCAATAGCTTACCAGGAAGGATTCTAGCCTACGTCCATCTTGGGCCGGAGCTTCATTGCATCTACCCTGGAGAGGAGAGGCATGGCGTCTGACTCACTTCCCTTCTTCCCAGCATTCTGTTCTGTCTACTCCACCTACCTAATTTTCTGACCTATCAGGCCAAGCAGTTTTCTTTATTGATGAACCAATGATACAACAGATTGACATATGACCTTCCCACATCACTAGTTAGCCATACAGGCCAGGCAGTGGTGGCACAAAACTTTACACCCAGCAGCCACACTAGTTAGCCAGAGACACCCAGCCATGGTGGTGTATGCCTTTAATCCTAGCACTAGAGAGAGATATGAGGCAGGATGAGACAAGAAACTCCCTTTCTCTCAATCTGAGGACTCGTGGAGGCAGGGTTGTCCATTTTTGGTCTGAGGTAGAGGTAAGAGCCAGTGGCTTTTCTGATCTTCAGGTTGAACCCCAATATTGGTCTCTGGGTTTTTATTGTTAATACTCCAAAAGTAGCTAGCTGCAAAAATTTGGAAGAAGCAAAAGTGGGAAGTGATGTCATTTTTTTTGTCATTTTATGTCAATTACAAAAGAAAATGCAATACACAAACAGTGAAACTTTATTCAGAATGTTTAAAAGAGGAAGAGTTGTCATTTAAACGATTAGGTAGATCCACAGTGATATAATAACTGAAATAAGATGATAATAGAAAGAAAAATACCATATGGTCTTATGTTTCCAGTTTATAAAAATATTATTTACAAAGCAGAGTAGAAAGGTATTATCAGGATTTTTGGTAGAAAGATGCTGGTTCATACAAAATTAAAGAATGGTGAGTTTGAGAGAACTGTATGTGTGCTACTAAATAAAATTAACTATATTGCACATCTGAAAATCGCTAGGAAGAGTTTTCCCAAGGAGTAGTAATTAAACATCTGCACGGGGTACAGTGTGATGCTTTCAATGCAGCCATTCGCTGTGTGCCAGTCACTTTAGCATACAGACTGACTTCTCTCTCAGACATGTATGGTTTCCTTGTGACGAGAGCGTTCACAGTCCTCTATCTAGTTTTAAAGATACATTTGGATTGTATTTTATTATGCATGTGCGTGTGTCATCGTGTAGGTGTGTGCATGAGTGGAGCTGTGGGCATGCAGAGGCTAGAGGTGTCAGAGCTAGGGTTTCAGCAGTTGTGAGCTACTCAATGTGGGTACAGGGAACCAAACTCAGGGCCTGTGCAACAGCAATATATGTTCTGGTTTTGTTTGTTCAGTATATGTTCTTAACCAGTCTCTCTAGTTTATTGTTAAACTGTTTTGACCACATAATATTGTTAAAATAATCCCCATTCCACCCATAGATGCCAGACTTTTATCTGGTCATAGCTTTATATTGTTAGTAAGTTTGCCCACATCTCTCTCTTGTGGTACTTCTGGACTCTGCTAACCACTTACATGAGCCCATATATTTCCTCTCCCCATTTAAATTATATAAATATATATACATATACATACATACATACATATATATTATTTATACGGTGTTCCGCTTGTGTGTATGTATGTCTGCAGGCCAGAAGAGGGCACCAGATAGCATTACAGATAGTTGTGAGCCACCATGTGGTTGCTAGGAATTGAACTCAGAACCTTTGGGAGAGCAGTTGCTGAGCCATCTCTCCAGCCCCTTGATAAGAGTTTTATTAAGTTAATTATTTTCTTCTTACCATGCTTGGGATTGAAACCAGGACTTCACATGTGCAAACAGTATAACAATGAACTATGTCCCCAGTCATACGATATTTATTAGAAGTTATTAATGTGATAGACAGACAGATGGCAGCATGGCAGGGGCTTTGAGGAGAGTTCCTGCCATGTGGCAAAGTTGGGATCCCCTTTTACAGGTTTCAGAAGATAGGGAGGGTCCATGTGCACTGGTTGATGAAAAGTTCCTGTAAGCCTCATAATCAGGCTCTCACTGATTGCCAGGTGGCAGAGGAAGCGGCATGGTCTTGCATTTTGGTTGATCTGGATTCTAATATATTTTTAAAAATTCTTAAACAATCCTTTTTTAAAAAATTTGCATACCAATCCCAGTTCCCTCTCTTTTCTCTCCTTCCTTTCCCCTCATCTTCCTCCGATCCCACTCTCATTCACTCCTCAGAGAGGGTGAGGTCTCCCATAGGGAGTCAACAAAGTCTGTTAGATCACTTGAGGCAGGACCAAGTGTATAAGGCTGTATCAAGGCTGAGCAAGGTATTCCTTCATAGGGAGTGGGCTCCAAAGAGCTAGATCATTACTAGAAATCTTTACTCTTCCAAGTGTGAATGAAATTTTGTGATATTTGTCTTCCTACACCTAGTGTATTTCACTTGATATTATAATGTATCTCTAGGTCTACCCAAGTTGCTGCAAAGGGTGGGCTGCCGTATCTGCATTATGTCTTAAAAACATTCTATGATATATGTTTTTGTGATTATGTACTTACATACGCATCACATTTTCTATATCTGTCCATTAGGGGTTAAGGCACCAGGATTCACTCCTCATTTTGGCTGTTATAAATCCCTGCTTTAATAAATGAAGGTAAAGATACATCTTTGATATACACATTTAATTTCTTTGGCTCTATACCCAAAATGGAATTACTGATTCACATGATAACTTTGAAAAAATGAAATTTATGCCCTGACAATGCTGAAACATGCATGGGCAGCCCATATACAGTGATTCCTTTGAACTTGTCCATATTGGGTTTTATGGTTTAAGTTATGACAACCGACCAGGTCTCTTCCTCAAACGTGATAATTTTACTTTTAGTTTTTTTAAGCATCCCCTTTGTTATTTTTACATAGTGAGTGTATTAATTTACATTGCTAGCTAAAGTTTCTGTTTCTCTTCATCCGTCCCAGCAAATGTTGGTTGTGTCTTTGATTGCAGCACTTCTGTGCTGATGTCTCATTGTGCTTTGATTTTATTCCCACGGTAATTTGCATCCTCCAGTACAGGGTCCATTTGTATGTCTTCTTTGAAGAATTCTCTATTCAGACCAACTGTCTACTGTGCATTTCTGCTGTAGATTGTGTTCCTTATATATTCTGGATATCAATGCCTTCTTG
The DNA here is from genome assembly GCF_037038515.1 of Microtus pennsylvanicus. Lineage (NCBI taxonomy): Eukaryota > Metazoa > Chordata > Mammalia > Rodentia > Cricetidae > Microtus > Microtus pennsylvanicus. Next base: position 9,943,300 of record NC_134595.1, on the reverse strand, counting down.
AATAAATAATTCACAAATACATTTTCAAATTCTTTAGGTTGTCTCTTCTCTCTCTCTGCTGATTATATCCATTGATGCAATTCTTGCCACCATGAAACACTAAGTATTAAGGTTATACATACATTAATTAACTTGGATTATCCATTACATTAAAGAATATAGGCACATATAAAATATAAAACTTATACGTATATGTATTTTATCAGTAGAAGTGTTACATTAAAAGCAAAATTATAAAATTATATATATATATATATATATATATATATATATATATATATATGCACATTGCTCTGTTTCTAGATTTTTCTGTCTCCTTTTTTATGCATTGGTTTGTACTGCTACAACTGTTTGATTATTGCAGTTTTATGGTAAATTTTAAAATCAAGTAATTAAAAAAAATTAAAGTCAAGTAATTCCTTGCTCCAAATTTATTCTTTTTATAGACTTACTATGGTAACTCTAGGTCATTCTCATTTTGGTATGAGTTTCAAAATCAGTGCTTGAATTTTGACAGGGAAAGTCTTTTAAAATTTTCATGTGGACTGTATTGACTCCCTAGCTCAATTTGGAGCTAAGATATTCCTTTATAATTGAAATGCTCCTAAAAGGAGTTGCTGCAGATTACTGTCATTTTTGTGACCATGACAACTAAGACTTAGCCACAAAAGCAGAAAGGCCCAGCATGAATGTCACCCCCGTCGATCTCTCTAGAATGTTGCATGGAAGTGATTTCAATGAAAGCTTCTACCAAACTTTCTTTCAAAAACATCAACAAACCTTATTTCCAGTATCCCAGCATATAATAATTTGCGTTTCACAACCTATCCAAACACACCAAATGCCTGTGCTTGCTCTAAAACCTGCTTCAGAGTACACTCAGTCCGAAAGATGGCACCAGGGCCTGGGGAAGCACCTTGCGGGGGAGGCACTTACCCCTCCTGCATGCCTCAGCACCTGCTGATGGGCTGCGAAGGGAAGTGCTGGACTGATTTAGATAATGACCCACCAGACGAATTAAAACCACTTTCAAAACTACTTCACTCGAGAAGTTTTCAGAATCCTCAGAGGGCAAACGCCTCGAACTTTATTTACTCAAAATTTTCTTTGTTCTTTTAAATTGACGAATATTTTGCTTCATTTGAGTTTGAAGATCTTTTTGTTACTGTTTTAAGGTGTTTCGTATGTTCTCGTGAGTGCGTTTCATGTAGAGCAAAAGCTGTGGCTCTCAGCTTAGATTGAAGTAAAATATTGCTAAGCAATGCTCCTATTAAGAGCAGACAATCCAGAATACATTTTATACCGAAACCAAAATACTTACTAAATGACAAAAGCGTTTTCCCTACTTTAAAAATATGCATGATATGATACCATGTCTAAACATAGGGTTTGTTTTAAAGTTTGTTTTTTTTAACTTTGTATTCTTGGAGACTTTCTTTTTGCTTTGGAAGGAATCTTGGTCCTCATTCAAGATGGAGGAGATGCTGCTAGTCAAGGCCTTATCTCTTTCTGGAAAACAAGGGTAGTCCAAACCTCTCTGCCTTTGAAGATTGCTCTACATCTCTATCCACCATTTTTGGAAGATCTATCAGAAAGTATACCACAACAGAAGTGCTGCATAATTCATTCAGGGGAATGTTTTTCAGGCTGCAGAAGGTAAGTAGAGTTACATGTTTAGAAAGCTTGGATTTTGGTTGTGTTCTTACACACAACTATTATTCACTAAATTCGAGGTCTAAGAGAGAATCTGAGCTCAATGCCTTCCAACAATCACTATTAAATTATTTAATCTCAATCCAGTTTGAAATAATAGAATTTTTATAATGGTTTCTAGTGTTTCAAATTTTGTATCTTTTTTTTTCCTGTTCCTAGAAGTGGGACAGGCAGAGTGGTCAGTGGAAGAGCTGATTGGCTATATGTTACTTTGCTTTGTTGAAGATCTATTCACTTTTTCCTTTCAATATTTCTTAGTAATGTTCATTTATTAATGCCTTTACATAAAAGTCACCTGCATCTAGTGTGTGTCTTCTCCTGGTACTAGAATATGGGGATTTCAGTACATGAAAGGATTATTTATCAGATATCTTGCTCTCTCTGACCCATTTTACCACAGAGTTTATTCCCTTATTTCACATCCCCTCTAAAGTAACAAGAACCATGGCTAATCTCCTGAGTAGGAAGACAGTTTTCCAGGGCAGAGTGTCTCCCACTGTCCAACCTTCGCTAGACGGTCTTCCGTGTGAGGCAGTGTTCTGTGATATAATGATGTGCTGTCTCCAGGACACCACACAGGTGATTTTAGGCAAGGTGCTCACACCGTTGATTGTCTAGATTGAGACACTTTTAAGAATAAAAGAAGAGTTCTGATCATTACTCTAAGAGGACAGAAACATGTTTTCCTGACAACTTAGGGGGCAAAAAGGTGTTTTGACTACTGAGAAATGAAGTTGTATTTTGCCTAAGACCACTAACTGGTTTATCTTCATCTAGGTACAGGGTCGCAAAAGATTTCCCCTTCTGTGTTGACATGGCAAATGGTGGTGGTGTTTGACAAACTTTGTTTAGGTAATACGAATTTTTAGATTTCGTGGTTGTAGCTCTATGTCATATGTGGAACACACTGCCTTGCAGAGGACATCCTGCTCTTCTGCCTCCTACGGTCTTTCTGCATCCTTTTTCATGATGTTCTGTGAGCCTTGAGAGTGGGGGTTGTGTTATAGATTTATCAGTTAGGGTTAGGCACCCCAAGGTCAGTTGTCCTCTACCTTTTGACCAGGTGTGGTTTTCTGTGATGGCCTCTGCTGCAGAGAAGTTTCTTTGGTGAGGTGTAAGAGCTACACTATCCGTGGACATAAAGAGTAAATGTTTAGAATTCAGTAAGAAAGTATGATAGTTTAGGAAAGTGGTAGTAGTGGGTTCTCCTCTAAGGACCATGACCCCATCAGCCATGAGTAGTTGCTTGGGCTTGAAACACCAAGCATGAATTCCGTCCTACTGGGTAAGCCTAATGTTGAATTAGGCAGCTGTTGGTCATCTCCAGCATGTCAGTGCCATTATTGCACCCTTGGGCATGTCTTGTCATCTTGATCTTTGCTGGGCTTGATAGACTTTATGGCTGTGTAGGATTATTGAGTTGCTTTTTTTCCCATTTGAACCTTGCATAACATCTTTTGATACTATGAGCACTTCAGTCTCAAGGAAGATGCTTCCAGGTCCTTTTCAGTTCAATTCCATCTCAATGCTGTGTCCAGAGTGTATGGAGTCATCAGCTATAAAGTCTTACTTTCAAGATCTGGGATGTTACTAAGGGTAAGGTGATAACTGCCATTATTTTGGGAATTAGACCAAAAAACTCCAAGAGAGGTTTTCTATGTCTGCTGGCACTTGAGTTTTTCTTAGGTAGAATATGACTTTTGGGGAAATAGCATCACCGAAGTGCTATAGACTCATTCAAACTGTCTGTTTATCTATATTTATGTCTATTATATATATATTTATATATAATAAATAGTAAGTTTCCCAGGGAGTTTTAAAAACACCTTTAGTGTTCTTTATCCTTCTGTCTTTCTCCCTCTATGTTGTCTTCCTTCCAACTTTTCAGTTAGTTCCCACAGCTGTTTTATTCAGTGTCCCTTTCATGGCACCTGTACCTTGCTATCCTTTCTCGGCAGAGCTCCCTTTCTTCCCTCCACCACCCACTGTTCCTTTTCACTCCCTGGTCTCTGCAGTTACTCCAGGTTATATACAGTTGCACCTAAAGATTCGGAGCTAAGACCCACAAATAAGAAAACAAGCAGCATTTGTATTTCCAGGCCTGGGTTATCTCATTTAGCACAATATTTTTTCAGCTACTTTCATTTACCTTCAAATTTCATTTATTCATTAATTAATACAACAAATATTTATTAAAAATAATTTTTCCATCAGTATATTTTTTCAAAGTTTCCTCTATTTCATCTCTTCCCAGATGCTGCCATCCTCCCCACCCATCCAGCTCTACATCTTCTCTCTCGCGCTCTCTCCAAAAAATAAACAGGCAGATTAAAGAAAGAACAAAATCGGAATATAACAAAACAACTAGAGGGGAAAAAAGAAAGAGCATGAGAAGCACATTCACTCACAGAGACACATGCACACATGGAAAACCCTTAAAAACACAAAATTTGGTATTGTAATAAATAAGTGAAAGACCAATAAGGAAAAAAAAATGCCCAGAGAATGCATTCTGGACAACAAACAAACAGAAAATTTCTACAAATACCATTGAGTTATTTTATGTTGACCATCTGCTGCTAGGCATGAGGCCTGCCCTGTAGTGTGATTTGTATACACAGTGAGACTCTACTGGAGAAAGTAATTTTTCCTTTACAAGCAGTTGTCAATTGGAGATAGTTTCTTGGCTAGGGATAGCATCGTATCAACTTCCTCTGCTCAGTGCTGGGACTTCATTTAACTTGAACCTGTGGATGCTGCCACAGTCTCCAGGAATTCATAGGTGCTTCACTCAAAGGTGTTGATTCTGGAAGGTATTTTTTCCTTGCTATCATCCACCTCATTTTGCTTTTATTGTTTTTCTACCTCTTCTTCTGCTCAGTTTTTTGAGCCCTAAGTGGTGAGGATTGATGGAGACATCCCATTTGACTTGAGTGTTCTAAGATTTTTCATTCTATGTGGTTGTGGGTCTCTGTATTTGTTCCCACGTATAATAGATAGGTGGAAGCTCCTCTGACGATGGATAAGCCAGACATTGATCCATGGGTATACCAGAATGTCATTAGGAGTCATTGTATACCAGTATTTCTTTCTTTTTTTTTTTTTTGAGAGGAAAGGGTTTATTTTACACTTCTACAGCACTATTCACCACCAAAGGAAGCCTAGACAGGAACTCACACCAGGCAGGAACCTGGAGGCAGGCTTATATGGAAGCCATGAATGGGTGCTGCTTACTGGCTTGCTCCCCATGGCTTGCTCAGCCTCCTTCCTTATAGAACCTAGGTCTACCAGCCCAGGGGTTATACCACCTGGGCCCTCCCGCTTCAATCACTAATTAAAAAAATGTCCTACAATCAGATCTTCTGGAGGCATTTCCTTCCTTCCTTCCTTCCTTCCTTCCTTCCTTCCCTCCCTCCCTCCCTCCCTCCCTCCCTCCCTCTCTCTCTCTCTCTCTCCCTTTCTTTCTTTCTTTCTTTCTTTCTTTCTTTCTTTCTTTCTTTCTTTCTTTCTTTCTTTCTTTCTTTCTTTCATGTTTATTTATTTATTACGTATATACACTGTTCTGTCTGCAGGCCAGAAGAGAGCACCAGATCTCATTATGGATGATCTTGAGCCACCATGTGGTTGCTGGGAATTGAACTCAGGACCTTTGGAAGAGCAGCCAGTGCTCTTAACCTCTGAACCATCTCTCCAGCCCTGGAGGCATTTTCTTAAAGGCATTTCTTTCAGATTAAGATTTGAATTTTCCCTAGGTTCCCTAGTCAATCTGGTCATAGGCTCTTGACCACCCAAGTGGTGTTAGTGGAGTAGGCTTTAAAGCTAATCAAGACTTGTTGGTTTCTCCCACAATTTTTTGTGCCACGTTTGCACCACCGTATTATGTACACAGGCCACCGTTGTAGATAGCAGGGTTGATGTTAGCCTGCTTCCTCTGGGAATGTGCATAGGAGAAAGTGCCATGACAAATGCATTTTCCTGTACAGTTGATTGGAATTCCAGGTACAAATCTTGGGAAACAGCAATAAATAAAAGACATAGAAAGCCAGAGAGAAATAAAAGTCAGCCATAAAATATAATACTTGTTCGCAAGCCCACAAATATGTACTTCTTGTAAGTATGTTACTTTCGATCTACATAGTATTAGCAGTTTCCTAAGCAAATGCATCAGAGCTCATGTTTTCCCCCACTTGCCCATTTCTGTGGGTCAGCTTGCTCACACTTTGGAAGGACAATCTAGAGACCAAGTGTAAGCAAGTGCCTCCAGAAACCAGATGCCATTTTTGGGTGCTAGCATCTTTTCTTCAAAAGGGAATTAGACTGACTCAGTTTCCTTATCACCGCCTCATTTTTCCAGTTTCAAAACTGGAACAGCCTTTTGAATCCCTTGATAGGGTCTGTTTCATTCATGAAGGACATTCCCCTGGAACTGAATTCTCATTCAGTTCACAGCTGAATGAGAAGTCCTGAGTTCCTATATAAAAAACCCAGACCCAACTCTTGTCCCTCACTGGTGCCTTGGTTACAAGATACATGAGTGCTTTGGCAAGGAAGGGCAGATTTACTGCTTGTTCATCCCTTCTAGAGCATCTCTTCCCATGTAGCCTCCAGTCTAATACTTATGAGCCCAGATAATCTTGCTCTTATGATGATTTTAATTTTCAGAAGAGAAGGAATGCATAGGAAAAGGGACTATGAGTGCTACACATCATGTGCCTTTCAAACTGGAGCGGGAAGTGAATAACATGAAAAAAATAACCTATTTGTCCATTGACAATCAACAGTAGTTACTCCCCAACATATTTTATCGGTCATCTTTGGAGGGCATGCCACCATATGAAGAATTTTATGGACTAGACAGAGGACCCAGCCAGACCACTACCTTCTGAATGAACTTTATTTTAGGATGATTGTTGGAATTAGCCTACTTCCTCATAATAACCACATCGCTGATTTTCAAATAGATCCGTTTGGCTATTCTCTCTGCTCATCTCAGACACTAAAGAGGCAGTAACTGCTTTTTTTTTCCAGTTCATTTTCTAAATATACACTTGGTAATATGATTCACCAACCACTAGGTATCCCACACAAAGAGGCTGGATTGTTGGGGCCACAAAAATCTAGTTAGGAGGGGGTGCCTTCTGGTTTTGCAGCCTCGACTCCCTTCTCATTTGACTGGAGACTTGTCAAGGGCACCTCTGATCAGCTTCTCACTATGCAGCAAGTTGCGGTTTTGTGCGGAACTTAGGGCAAGGTGCAAGGGCATGGAGAAGAAACTTCCCCCGAGTCAATTGGCAGAAGAATATTTGTAAAGGTTACACACCACCCACACATTCCTTTTAGATGATCAAAGGCCCACATGAGGTCAAGGAAGGAGAGAAGAGGAGAGAGTCTGGAAGAAATCTTTCTTTAATTCCCTGCATTGCAATTCTTGTGGAATCAGGCACAAATTATGACGTTAAAAATCCTCTGGGAAATTTCCGGATTGAAGAAAATAAACATTGAGTTGAGTCAGATTGGTATTGCTGCAATACACAGCACATTCTTAGCTGCACCTCATTCAACATGATATTTTGTTTCTCCAGCCATTCTTTGTGTGTACAGGCTTGCTGTTGCTCAAACCCAGGGCTTTGCCATGCCATGAGAGCATACTTTCCTGAGCTGCACCCTTTGCCCCATGAAATCTTTTAAGTGTAATTTTCACTATTATTTTTGTTATTAATTTATTTTTCCTTAGGTTTAAATTTCACGGACTTCTTTGCTTCCTGGTTTTAATGAATACTCCAAACTTGTTCTCTTGATATTTCTGGCCCATCCTCAATCAGGAAGTATTTAACATTTATCAAAAATATGTTTGGACATGATTTTCTTACCGAGTACCCGTTGGTAGTTTCTAGCTGAAGCCCCATGTTTTCTGTGGGCCTTAGATTTGCATGAATAGCGAATCATTCCTTCCAGCTCTCTCTGGTCCTCAGCTCATTTCCATCAGATAGAAGGGCGTGTTTTCTCATCTACGTTTTCACAGTAATGTATACCTTGATTAAAGTGAGTTGTGTACATTTTACTTATTGGCTTCACCCTGACATCAAAATCCCCTCAAGGGAAAAGCCTCTTCCATATTTTTATATCCATATCTCCTAGCTAGCTGTCTGACAGGTAATGGATACTTAATAAATATTTGTTGAAAGCATTAATAGACTATTTTTCATTTGCCAGGCCCCGGGCTTAAATCTGTGGCATTCTGATTATTATTTTTTTAACACTCTCTACCAGGTGCAAGTGGCTGGAGGCCAGGGCTTTTCCTTGTTGTTTAATCCCTCTTTGCCCTGTGTTTGCTCTTTATTCCTTCCCTTGTCCCTGTTGCCTTGGTCTACACACAAACACAGGACCCATGCCACAACTGAGAGGAGTGACAGAGAAACTTCTGGAAAGGCGTGTCAGCTTCTCAGTGTGTGTGTGGGGGGAGACTGTGCACAGCCTTTTACTTTACCCTACTAGATATTCCCTGTCCAGTACTTTTTGGGAGATGTTCTAAATAATTTAGTTTCTATCCTTACTCTCCAGTGACAACTAGCAAAGCCCTAGCAAAACTTCTGTTTAGCTGTTGCTTCTTCTATCCAGCTATTCCTGATGTCTGTCATTCCTCATTTTATGATATTATTTTCCTAATACAATGCCATTGTTTGATCTCTCTTGTAAAGTATTTCCTTAGTTTGGAAAGGTAAAGCAATTATGTCTGTTTCTGGTCTGGACTTTTAGAATACCCTCTTTATTGAGGCTAGCAGTTTTTTTTTTATTTTTTAGAAGATTTATATATTTTAAAGTGTTGGGGGGGCATATGCGTGTGACTGGAGGTCCCCATGGAGGTCAAAAGATGGGGCTGATTCTCTGGAGCTCGAGTTTTACATAGTTGTGAGACTACTGATATGAACCAAACTTTGACCCTCTGTAGGAGCAGTATATGTTCTTCACTGCTGAATTGTCTCCCCAGATCCAATACTTTCATTTAATATGAGCTGCTGAGTCTATATTGCTGTTGTTAGCACTGTGACATGCTTTGAAATACTATGGACAGCCTGTGCCCAACGTTCAACTTGAACTTCTACTACATTTAGGCTTACCAAAGCTCTTCTGTTTCCCCCACTTAATCTTCCCTTAGTCAAAAATAGATTAGAAAAAAATTCAGTAGTCAAAGCACAACTTAAGGGTGTGGCCTTATTTGCCAAAGATATATTTTTGTTTATTTGCAAGGCATATGTACACACACACAAACACACATGTCATTTCTTAAGTGCTTGGATCATAATATTAAGAACATATATATGATCATAATATTAAGAACATATATATGCTTGCAGGTATTCACTGCCGAGGTGCTATTGGCAGTTGATGGCTTCCGGGCAAGGGAGAATCAGTTTCCTTCAGAGATGTTGCCATTGGTGGATTGTCTGTGCTCCATGGATAACCCTAAGCCCATGCACATACCGTAAGCAATGACTGGATTCTACATGTTCAGAAAAAAGATGGTGGGAAGGCATGGGAGACTATGATAAAATACATTGTATATTGATTCCAGCATATGGTAGCAGAGGCAGGTGGATCTCTGTGAGTTCGAAACCAGCCTGGTCTACAAAGTGATCTCCAGGACAGGTTACAAAGCTACACAGAGAATACCTGTCTCAAAAAACCAAAAAACAAACAAAACAAAACCAAAATAACCACTCTATACATGAATGAAATTCTCAAATGTCTTATCGTATAAATACATGTGTGTGTGCAAGTGTGTGTCTGAGTTAATGGATTGTTTCTGTTCCCCTAATTTTCACAAAGACTTTCAGTAAATAGATAAGAATTTTTGCCAAAATTCTTGAGTTAATAAAATAACAAGTTATTGTATGACAAGGTTTAAATAAAATAGGCTATGGAACTTAAGCCATTATTTTCTAGAAAGCATGGAATTAAAGGAACCCAGTCCAGTCATGTCACTTCCATGGGAAGAAGTGTTTCGCGTGTTCTGTCAACTACTCCTGCTTACTGTGGTTCCCACCAGGCTAAGTTTTGACAACAGCTCCAAGACTGAGCGAGATTGACACTTTCCTCTTAGTAGTTTTCTGTGGTCCTTGCCACCTTTCTATTTCCATTGTGCATCTCTAGTGCTGATGGAGATATGCAAATGAAGCTACCAGCAGGAGCACAGCCTCAGTCCTTGGTGTTTATGAGGATGGATTCCCCCTCTCACTGCAGCAGAGTTCAGCTCTGATGAGGCTTCTCAGATGCTTTAACTGAAACTTCTCCAACAAGTCATTGAGTATGTTCAGTGCCTAGCACTGCTGCTGAAATTGCACGCTGTGTTGAGTGTGTTCCTCAGCTCTAAAGCTGAAAATGTCGAAAGGCATGAAACAATGGCCCATGGTATAGTCAGGAAGAGAAATAAAGAATGGTTTTCTAGCATTAGGCCTCGGATCTAGGACTAGGTGACATTATCCTAATTTGATACTATTCCTTCCTTTCTCAAGCGCCCCAACCTTTGTCTCGATCTCAGAGGCTGCTTTTTCTCTCCATTTCAAGCAGAAGATGAGCTCAGGCATAAATGCTAGCATCTTGATGTTGCTGGAGGAAGAACCAACACCCCAGATCTTCTTCAGATGCCACACAGAGTAGAATCCTACTCTACTCCTAATAAAATTATTTCAGTTTAGCAATCCTCTAAACTACTTGTTTTAATGGTGAAGCTCAGATGCTCCTTTCTTAGGGAGCCTAAGACCAAGAGAAGACAAGAAGGCACTGGAGGGACATGAAGGATGAACACTGCCACAACTTTGGGGAAACAAGCTAAGGACTACATGCACATAATTCTTCCTGGTCCTCCTTTCCCCTCCTCACCTTGTCCGGGGTACATCCATAGACGAGGAGGGTTGATAGACAGCGAAGAAAACAGGGTCGCAAAAGTCTACCACCTGGTAGAGAATGTATGAAGGTTTGAGTGCAGTAACGTCGTGTGTTAGTGATTGAAAAGTAAAATGAGAAGAATTTGAACGGTTTGTGTGTTGCCTGTGACATATTAACTTGGCATGCTTAGTACCACCCAATGCCCCATCTGTGAGACAACGGTATCGACTCGGGACCCCCAAGACCAAGTTCTCAGTACAAAGGAAATTGATTTGCCCCCGAGGGACAGACTGCAGGGGATAAGACACAAAGGCTGGAGATAGAGGGTGAGGAAGAAGCGGAAGGGAACAAGGGAGGAATGAATGACTGCTCCTGAATAGAGGGGGCAAACGTAGCAATTAGGAAAATGACAGTTTGTAGAGGTGCAAGGGGAAATGCTGTGTTAGGATGAGGTGTTTATTTCTAATTGGACAGGTTGATTAGGTGAAGCAAATGGGCTTTTGATCGCTAGACATCAGTACTCTGAGAGCTGGACCTTGGTAGTCAGCCTCAGGAGAAGGAAGTGGCCAAGTAAGTGGTTACATCTTGGCGACTAGCTGTAGGAACATAATCAAACAGCTTTTAGCAAGGCAGAGGGAATAGGGGAGCAGGGCAAGGCCTGCCCCAGCCATGCTTGCCACGCCTGGGCTAGTCACGTTTCTCAGCATTTAGTAAACTTGCCTGCCTGGCGTCTCTCCCAGTTTATACTACAGGTGCCTAGAATCCTTTAACGAGCCCCCTATATGCCCACCTGAGGGATCTGCAGACACATGGGATCCAATATTTGTCAAATAAGTGTACTTAGTAAGCAGCAGAAGGTTCCTTCAAGGAGATGTGATGTTCAGTCCATAGATGAGGGGGAGGGGGCATAAAGGAGCAAGTGCATTTGATCTTTTATAGTGCCTATTGGATAGACGAAGAAAGAGATGGGGGTGATGTGGGAGTGTCATATATCAATCTGTTGATTTCATTGGCTAAGCAATGGATAGGCCCACCCTTAGGTGGGTGGAGTAAACAGAACAGAATGCTTGGAGGAAGAGGAAGTGAGGTCAGACTCGACAGCTCTTCTCTCCGGAGCAGACGCTTCAGAGAGACGCCATGCTACCTGCTCCAGGGAAGACGCACGCTATGAAGCTCTGACCCAGGATGGACTTAGGCTAGAATCTTCCCGGTAAGACCGGTGCTCACAGATTGTTAGAGATGGGTTGATTGGGATATCAGAATTAGCCAGTAAGGGCTAGAGCTAAGGGCCAAGCAGTTTATAAAAGAATACAGTGTCCGTGTAATTATTTCGGGGCATAAGCTAGCCGGGCAGGGCAGGCGGCTTGGGGTGTTGGGGATGCAGCCCTGCTGCCGCTCCATATTACAACAAATGACGCCCAGATGTGTGGCTAACTAAACCCACTTAAAAAACCTGAGAAGGCTTAAAAATAAGGGAGAGAGAGTTTAACACAGATTTTTGCTGTTTGTTGGTGGCATGCTGTAGAGAGATTTCCTGATTCGGCAACAGCAGCAGAAAAAACGCTGTGTCATTTCAAAGCATGGCTTCCTGGGGCTGTGCCGCCAATGCAAACTCTGGCTTTATGTTTGTGTTCCCGCTTGGGATCTGAAGGAGAGTGCTCTGAGACCTTGACGATGACTCAGAGCTCCCCGCCTGCTCCTGGGAAGAAGGCAGAATCAGGCTTAGGCAGGCGGAAGAGCATGGCGGATTCCTGCCGCCATACAGGGACGTGTTTTCAGACTGCGTAGTGCTCTGCGTGTCAGATTTGGATGTAACTTGGATGAAAAGAATTTCTGTGCTGCACGCTCAGTCTCAGAATTAAAGTGCTGAGTGCTGCTCCTACCTGGCGGCCCCAGAGCTAGCACAAAATGGTACGTCCTCCATTTTGAAATTTTCCTGACTCAGCTTCAGCTGCAAAGCCTGCAGCTCATTAAGAGGTCCTGCCACGAAACACTTAAACGGTGTTGGCGAAAAGCTGAATGCATGCTTTTCGGTTTTCAGCCATAGCAGGAAAAAAGCTGCGCGTTTAAAAATGCCGGCTTTCTGGGCCATCCTGCCAGGGCAAACTCTGACTGTTTGAGGCAGGAGGGCCGGCTACAGAGAGAGGACTTGAGTGTTGTCTGTTGTAGCTTGCTGGCTGGCAGGGACCTTGAAAGGCCATAGAGGTGTGGCTATAAATATGGCTGCAGTCTGTATATCCGCCATGAGGCTGGAAAGCTAAGGAATGGACTGGATCTAGCTGGCAAAGCCACGGCTTTAGTCCTACTGAGATTGCTTGGCAAATTAAAGACTCACGTGGTCAGAAAAAGAGAGATATACAGTAAAGAGAGATTCAAAGACAGAGAAAATTTCTGAATGGTTTAAAGTGTGTTAAAAATATATGCCAGCTGAAAGTTGAAGTTCTTAAAGCAAAAAACAAAAAAAAGGAAGAGAGTTGTTGTGTGTACACACCTTTAATCCCAACACTTGGGAGGCAGAGGGAGATAGACCTCTGTGACTTCAAGGTGCGGTAGCACATGCCTTTAATCCCAGTGCCTAAAAGGCAGAGACAAACAGATCTCTGTGAGTTCAAGGTGTAGTAGCAAACACCTTTAATCCCAATGCCTGGGAGGCAGAGACAGGCGGATCTCTGAGAGTTCAAAGGCAGCCTGGTCTACAGGTCAAAGATATACGCTCAAAAAGCAAAAAGTTAACCTAGGAATGTCACAGCTTAGATTCTTAAGCGCCTACTGATTTAAAGGCGCAAATCAAAAGTGCTCCTGGATAGTAAAAAATTGCAGATTCACAATAGGACAGATTCAAACCACTAAATGAGTCACACTGTTGGATGAATGTACGTAGGCTTGGGAGAGAGAAGAAAAAGAATATAGAGAATAAAGTTAATGGTTTAAAAAGAAAAAAGTAAAAGTAAAGTCTTTAAAGAGACAGAGTACAGATAATTAAGAGATTAAAAGAAATAAAGAAAAATAAGCCAGGTAGAGATGGAAAATTCACAGAGAGTCTGGATTATGTACATTGTGTTTTCTTTAAAATTTTTGACTGTGAAGGAGCTAAGTACAGAGAGACATTTCATTATATGGGCTGCCCAGTGGAACCAGAACGGATATCATGAGGGTATGATTTCAGAATTTGGATCTAAGGATATGATACTTTGGAAAAGAGATTCTTCTTTTGTTTTCACAGAGGATGAGACTCTATGGATTTCTCCTATTCCGATTTGGTATGATGGACCACGTCCTCCTGAAGGGTTGCTGTGAACATCTTCAGAAAATTGCCTTGCTCAACTGCCAACTGAGATAAACCTGGCACACAGGTTACACCCTAAAATCATTAACGACGCCCCCATTCAGCAGGAAGCAGTTTGGAGAGAAAAAACTGCGCCCATGTTCCCAAATATAGTTTATAAATGTTCTTTTACATTTAAAGGGGGATATGATATAGACATGAATAATTTGCATTAGTATAGATTTTGCTTTATTGATAGAGATTTACGGTCAATTTTGTTATATGTATAAATGTTTCTGATGTAACTTTTACTTGATAACTGTTTTGTTATATGTAATTTTGCTATGTTAAGGTTAAAGCCTTCCTTTTTTTGTTTAAACAGAAAAAGGGGAAGTGATGTGGGAGTGTCATATATCAATCTGTTGATTTCATTGGCTAAGCAATGGATAGGCCCACCCTTAGGTGGGTGGAGTAAACAGAACAGAACGCTTGGAGGAAGAGGAAGTGAGGTCAGACTCGACAGCTCTTCTCTCCGGAGCAGATGCTTCAGAGAGACGCCATGCTACCTGCTCCAGGGAAGACGCACGCTATGAAGCTCTGACCCAGGATGGACTTAGGCTAGAATCTTCCCGGTAAGACCGGTGCTCACAGATTGTTAGAGATGGGTTGATTGGGATATCAGAATTAGCCAGTAAGGGCTAGAGCTAAGGGCCAAGCAGTTTATAAAAGAATACAGTGTCCGTGTAATTATTTCGGGGCATAAGCTAGCCGGGCAGGGCAGGCGGCTTGGGGTGTTGGGGACGCAGCCCTGCTGCCGCTCCATATTACAACATGGGGGCAAAAGCCTGAAACTTGAAATTATCATGAGTATCAAAGAGTTGTGGTTCTTTCAATTTAATTGCAGAAATATGAAACATAGAAGAGAATTTGGGGTATTCAAAAGTTATGATAGGTCAAACTTAAAAACATTGCTGTCTTTATTGCAGGTTGGCAAATTCTTTCTAATAAATTTTCTTAGCAACTTATTTGCTTTTGAAAGTTAGAGTGCCATTGGTGTGTAGCTTCTTAGATGTTTGTGAAATGTCTTAGTTCTTCCTGGAAGAGAGTCTTCTTTTCCTATTTCCAAGCTTTGTTTTGGTCTCAACAGGTTGCCCCCACGAAGGTAATCTCCAAGTGACAGCACTCACACTGTGGGGAGCCTTTTCAGTGGACTGGGAATTAGAGACAGAAAGAACTTTGGACCAGCTCTGCAGAAGCATCTAAAGCTCAATTGACTACTATACCCAGTTCCCAAAATGGTGTTATGGGGATCACCATGTAATGACTCCCCTTGCCTTTTTATAAAATTCAGGTTTACACTTCAACTCTAGCCCATTGAAATGACTTATTAGGGAGATGAGAGACAACCTTTTATCTGTCCTCACAGTGGCAAAGCCACGAGGATGTCTAATTTTCAAATTATCTACCTGGGGCAAGCTTTCTCTCTCGGATCCATTTCATGACTCTCTCCGGGATTCCTGCTCTTCCCTGTCACAGTTTTGCCCTATGGAGTATTAGAAACTTCTTTTTGGGGTGAAGCAAAGCACCTCAGTCGGTGTAGACTGAGGGCAGAGACTGGCTTTGCCTATTAGAAGAACAGTGGCACTCCCGGTAGAAGAACAGTGGCATCCCCTGGTAGAAGAACAGTGGCATCCCCGGTAGAAGAACAATGGCATCCCCGGTAGAAGAACAGTGGCACCCCCTGGTAGAAGAACAATGGCATCCCCGATAGAAGAACAATGGCATCCCCTGGTAGAAGAACAGTGGCACCCCCTGGTAGAAGAACAGTGGCACCCCCTGGTAGAAGAACAGTGGCATCCCCTGGTAGAAGAACAATGGCATCCCCTGGTTGAAGAACAGTGGCATCCCCGGTAGAAGAACAATGACATCCCCGATAGAAGAACAATGGCATCCCCTGGTAAAACTCTCATGCTAGAGAGGAAAGCATCTGGTGGATGAATATCCAGATAACTATATTGTTGCTTAACGGGGCTAATTGATTGGAAACTTTAAATGTGTGCATACGTGCATTGGGTTTTTGTATTTCTAGCAGACAGTCTGAAGAGTAAGAATAACTAAACCAGCGAGCTGTTTCCCTACATTAATAAGTGCGCATTCTTTAAAGCAGCATGCAAATACTTGCTGTCTCCGTGGGTGTACTGTAGCTCTCACCTGGGAAGCCCCGAATCCAGCCAGATGCACTCTCCCTTCTGTGACTCCTCATCTGGCTTCATCCTCCTGCCCGTTTAACTCCGCTGTAGTAACTGAGCACTGAATGCTCGTGGGAACTGACTCGACTCATGTTTAGATTACCCTATGGATATTTGGTGAAACACTAAGGGGCAGACATAATTGGTGACCCACTTTGTAAGTGAGGAGACAGAGAGAGCCTGAGTAACAGCTCGTGTGACAGAGCGGGTGCAGCAAGGCAGCAGCACATTGCTGTTAAGCAGAGCTATGTCCCAGAGGGATTTAAAAATGAGTTTATTAGAAGCCATTATTAGCTACAATCTAGTCGCCCTGAAAAGTCATAAAGTAATTCATACATTTCAAAAACTCATTCTACTTCATCCTGCATGGTTCTCAGTGTCTCTGTGTAAGTATGGATGCTGGAGTTTGTGTGTGTGCATTCAGTCTCCCCTTCTACAGTGTGACCTCTGTCCTGTAGAGAGACGTAGATGCCCACGTTCCCCAACTTTGACTTCTTTTTTAAACATTTTATTTATTTATAT
Organism: Microtus pennsylvanicus; assembly: GCF_037038515.1. Classification (NCBI taxonomy): domain Eukaryota; kingdom Metazoa; phylum Chordata; class Mammalia; order Rodentia; family Cricetidae; genus Microtus; species Microtus pennsylvanicus. Next base: position 9,926,665 of record NC_134595.1, on the reverse strand, counting down.
TTTATGTATGAGTGTTCTGCATGTATGTCTGCAGGCCAGAAGAGGGCATCATATCCTATTAGAGGTGATTGTAAACAACCATGTGGTTGCTGGGAACTGAACTCAAGAGGACCTCTGGAAGAGCAGCCGCTGCTCTTAACCACTGAATCATCTCTCCAGTGCCCCCACCCCTGCCAACTTTACTTCTTAAGCTTTCAAATAAATTTCACTTTGAAAATAGGATTTTCTTCCTAAAGAGAAAGGAAGACAAAAAAGGAAAGGAGGATTGAAAGAAACAAAAACAGAAGAAAAACATGGACGTCTCTGGAGTGGAAACAGGAACCACCTCCAGCTATGCGTCAACCTAGATTGGCCATCTTGTCAGCTCAGATATTTTCATGCCAATACAGTGCATCACATACTTTTTGGATTGCAATTCCAAGCAATTTAACAAATACCTAACTGTGAGAAACACTAGGGTAGACACAGAAAGGATGAATTTAACCCTCGAGAGGCTCCCTGGGAGATGGGGCTCAATAGAAGGCATTGACACAACCAATAGGATGTACCTTAACTGAATTATCTGTAGGGTTTCCTGCAACTTCTCTGAAATTTTCGTATATTCTTTTGAATATATATATATATATATATATCATATCCACTTCCCTGATCCCCAACTTCCCTCAAGAACCTATCTCAACATCATGCTATCCCCCCTTTTTATTTTTGCTTTTTAATCTACTTAGTGACCATAGGATTAAAGAAAGCGAGTTTCCCTTCCCCCAGCTGCCAGCAACTGACAACTCCTTGGCTGGTAGTGAAGCCTTTGAAGCCCTCCTCCTTAGGCTGGCATTTCTAACTGGTTTGATGCTGTCTGTGTCGTTTCTTGTCACCAAGTCCCTGACAAAGCTTTCGCGTTATGTTCCCCAACAACAAAAACATCACAAATGTTTAAAGACGAGTTTCCATGTTACTTTCAAGTTCTGGGATGGGTGGAGTGGTGGAAAGGCTATGCTCATGACAGAAGAGGAGAGCTCTTGCAGGTTCAGGTGGAGTGAGGGATATTTTCATCAGAGAACTCAAGAGGGTTGACTGGCAGGGACACCAATGTTGTGAAAGTGTGAGGCTGGTATTGTCACAGGAGAAGAAAATCGTTAGATTTTGTTTTGGAAGATCAGTATCCTATTACTGTGGGCACTGAGTCACTGTGGTCTAAGTAGAGATGGGGGTAGGGCAGAGAGACCTAGACAGGGTATTATCAGACAAAAGGGGCAGACATGAGGAATGACGGTAAGCTTTTTGCTAGGTGAAGTATGATTTTTCTGAGCGAGGTCAGGAATATATATTCCATTATTAATAATCACTACAAAATTTAGGAAAATTTTGACTTGGGGGATTGACTGAGTGAGTTGATAGCAGAGTTACACCCTCATTTTTACCTTTGTACAAGGGCACCATTACAAATATGTAAATTTATAAATGAGTTTTTCTTCCATCATAACTTAAGGCAAAAAATAAGCATTTGAAATTGCCTGTGAATTTTTTTTTTTTTTTTTGTGAAACACTAAGGGGCAGACATAATTGGTAGCCCACTTTGTAAGCGAGAAGACAGAGAGAGCCTGAGTAAGAGCTAGTGTGACAGAGTTGGGTGCAGCAAGGCAGCAGCACATTGCTGTTAAGCAGAGCTATTTAAAAAATAAAAAAGCCGGGCGATGGTGGCGCACGCCTTTAATCCCAGCACTCGGGAGGCAGAGGCAGGCTGATCTCTGTGAATTCGAGACCAGCCTGGTCTACAGAGCTAGTTCCAGGACAGGCTCCAAAGCCACAGAGAAACCCTGTCTTGACAAACCAAAAAAAAGAAAAAAAAAAGAAAAAAAAATTGCCTGTGGTGGTTGGGGATATGGATCAGTGGTAGAGTACTTTTTCTATATTCCTGAGGCTCTGAGTTGTTTGATGAAGGAAACGGTTATAGATGTATCTGAAGTGATTTCCCACGACTAATAATAGATGACAGAATAAAAATCAGACTTGGAATATGAAGTGATTCTTTTAAATCTTTCTTTTTCTATAAGTGTTTTTTTCTTTACCTGTTTTGTTCAGTTGGGAAAGTATTTAGTACATATGCAAAGCAATGACCAGGACCTTGAACCTTTCACATGCGACCAATCTCATTCTAAGGAAAATGAGAGCTATGCAGAAGTGGTTTGCAAAAAGCTGTTGAAGCAAGATGAGTCAGGGATACGGAATGCCTCGGGTATCAGTTGGAATATGTAACTCTCTCCTCTTGACCCCCTTGCCTTTATTAGTTCTCACTAGTTTCCCATGCTTCTCCATATGGTTTATTTTTCTTTCTGGGAAAACTGAGAAGGAGTTGATTGTGTTCTCGCCATCCCTCTGCCCTGTTAATGCTGGTACCAAATCCTCATAAAAATAGTGTGGCCGGTTCAGTAGCATGATGTCTTGCTTGGGGAGAGTTTTTGAATTCCCATGGTATATTAGCTTTCCTAAGCCTCTGTGCTTCTTGTTGGTCTACAGAGTTCAACTCGACAGTAACTTTTCCCATCTCCAGCCAAGGACACTTACTTATCCTCTGTCCATTCTCTTGGAGCAGTATACCTTTTCCGATCTCCTTCATCCGTACCAAGGCTAATTTCCTCTGTCCCTTTCTGTATCCCTTTTGCCCTGGAGCCTTCCAGCAGAGCTCTCTTCCCTCTCCTTCTGATGGCCACAATTGCCTAATATCTTATGCACCACCGTCAGCTCAGTTTTCCCAAGGCATTTAGTGTGTAGGAGTCAGAAAGACAAAATGGTCTGGACGCAGCACTTATTGAAGTGGGCACAAGTTTATTGATGGCTTTGGTTTGAAAAATCTCTTCCAAGCAAAACTGTCTCCTGATACACTCTTCGGAGAAGAGAGGTGAGCTCACATCCACTGACGCTGCCCACATAGACTGTTAGTTATCCTGTGTTCTGTGTGCACCTCATAGCCAGAGAACCCTGCCTCTATTCACGCCCTTTGATTTTTATACTTTCTTCATGCTGTACTGGCAGTTTCTGGATTCTTGTCCAGGAAGCTAGAGCCCAAATCATCCTTATGAGTTGGCAATATATTTACATGCAAGAGATAAGACAATAAAGGGAAAACTTCCCTTAGGTCCTGGTTTATCTTGATATGGAATTTCAAGGCAAACACACTTCTGGATATGTTAATGAGGCTGGGGTCCAAAACTAGAGAGAGAGAGAGAGAGAGAGAGAGAGAGAGAGAGAGAGAGAGAGAGACTGGCACACCTGCATCCACCCCACCTCTGCTTTCTGACTACAGAAGACAACATATCCAGCTAGCTGTCTTGTGATTCTGTTGCCTTGCCTTCCTCACCTCCGTGGACAATGTTTTTTTTTTAAAAAGTAAGCCAGGACAGATCCCCCCTCCCCTAACATGCTTCTTGTTGGGTTTGTTTATGATCATAGCAATATGAAAAGTATGAGTACACTCTCGATGAGTGTGAAACTGAGTTAGCATAATAAATGTCAGTGCTGGAATCCCCAACTTTATAATCATTGCTGACAGACTCTCGGTAAGTATTTGCTTACTGAGCGCGTGAGCTCACGAATGAGTGAGCTGGTTGGACTACAGCCCCACCTTTCTTCCACCCACATTCCATATTTAAAATTCCACTGGAAAATCAGTGGGAGAGGGGAATGCTGGAGTGAGGGGAGGGAATGTCTGACTGTCCCCATCACATCTCCAGCATGGTATTGTTTGACACGGGCACAAAAGAATCTTGGCTTTTCCTAGTGCTATGTTTTCTGATGTCTGGGCCTTAAAATGTTTCAGTCATATGATCTTGTCTTTCAAGTGTGATGTATGAAGGAAAGAAAATAAGGTCTTATGTTAAGACTTCTTGCCCCGGTGCCGATTGAAAGCCTTATACCTTGGTTGATAATAAAGTGGAGAGAATGGTTGCTTTAGGAAGGGCAGAACAAGTAAAGCTTGCGCTCAAGTCTTTTGCTTTTCCTGCTGACCTGTGTCTGCAGAGAGCAGCAGGAGGCACCCGTGACTGTGGTAATCCTCACAGTGGCACAGGGCTGGATACTCAAAGCATGCCCACACACATTTCTCCTTCTGTTCTTGTCATGAGCGCCGTGGGCTTTATCTCCTGTCATTCTCTGTCTCAATGGAGCCACATAAGCCTGCTGTTCTTGGAACAAGCCACCAGACTCCTCCTTGCCTTGGAGCCCTTGAACTGTTATGGAATGTTCTCTCGGCAGCCTTTGTCCCTACCCTCTTTGTTTAAATCTTATTCCCCAAGGAACCATTCTTCCCCCTCCCAATTCAGCTGCATCTCCTCTTTCCTTTTTCTATTTGTTCTTCTTAACAATCTTCATAAGATTCTTAGAAAGTAGTTCCACATTATTTTTTTACTTGATTTTCTTCTCAAAAAAAAAAAAAAGAGATACTAAAGAAAGCACGGCTTATGCCTGCAATGCTATCCATTGACTGTGCGCACATATACTAAGTCCTCAGCAAATGCTAAATGACTCAACAACGGGGAAAACAGGACACCTTCCTCATGCGACTTGGTTGACCTGACACCTGCACTCTACAGTAGTAGAAATGAATGGGGAGGGAGTCTTCTGCTTATGACCCGATGGAAGTGTGTTTTCCCTTATCCTCCCTTCACCTCATTCTCTTTTCTCTGTGTCCTGGATAGGATGAGCAGGTGGACGTGATTGGAAGTGCGGGGTAAGGAACTTCAGTGTGGGGAATGGCTGCTTATTTTTTTTCTATTTCTGGTGATAACTACTTAGTATAGACCTATTCTAGTTGGCATGACACATTTTGGTGCACCAATCCAGGATATTACCACTGTTAAATGCTTTTATAATCTATGAAGAAGACAGTGCTCCTGTGAACACACATGCACGCACACATACATACATACATACGTGTATTTCTAAACACTTCCACCTGCTCATTTTATCCAGTACACAGAGATAAGAGAATAAGGTGAAGAAAAATTAAGAAGATCCATTTCCACTGAGTCATAAGCAAAAGTCGCCCCTTTTACCTTCATTTCTACTACTGTAGAGTGCAGGTGTCAGAGTCAGGCAAGTCATATGATGAAGCTGCTTTGTATACAAATACACACATACACACACGCACGCACGCACGCACGCACGCACGCATGCAGTTTGACTTCCCAGAAATCATTTGGGTGGAATTCCCAAAAGATCACAAATAATGACCAATACTTGTAGACACAGCCTACTTTTTGTTACATCTATTTTATTTTGTGTATGTGGAATGACAAACCATATTTATTTTTTGAAATCTTCAAATCCTAATCATGGTTTTGTGTCCAATCATTACTGGTTGCTAAGGGTGTACGTCCCCACCCCCCGGGTAGGCATTTCCACAGCAGCTCTCATCAAATGGTCTCCAGCTAAATGGATGTGTCTGGTATTAAAATCACTGACATTCATGCTGAGTCAGAGCCCAGTGTCATAGATCACCTCATCTCACATTCTACCATTAAGGACTTGGTTTCCTATGAGATCAGCTATGACATCTGAGTCAACAGAGCTCTGGCTACTTCTCAACATTGGTGTGGCCTTTCTGATGTGGTTTCTTTGATTTCTATTAAATTTAAGGGTATAATTTTAATATTTAATAATATTTTAGCTTATATATATGTATATATATACACACATACTGCTGGAACTCTACTCTTTCATTCATCCATCTTCTTTTAATTAAAAAAATCTCATTCTGGAATTACTTACACAGGCATATGCAGTATTAAATTTTTGAGGGACTGTGTACTTTAGTTGTGTGGGGCTTACTGTTTTGTGAGGTTGGGGAAATTTTCTTTTTAAACTCAGAATCTTCAATGTAAAATATAGTTATTAAAACAAATACAAAGTAATTTTGATTCCCTAGAAACTTTAGATCAGTGCTTTTCAACTTGTAGGCCAGGACTCCTTTGGAGTCAAATGACCCTTACATGGGTATTGAACATCAGATATCCTACATATCAGATATTTACACTATAATTCCTAACAGTAGCAAAACTGAAGTTATGAAGAAGCACTGAAATAATGTTATGGTTGGGGGAGGTCAGCACAACATGAGAAACTGTATTAAAGTGTCTCGGCATTAGGAAGTGTTTCTCAAAACACTGCTTTAGATAATTGGGACTGTTTAGAATCTCAAAGACATAGAGCTTGAGATAAAACACTACCAGTAGTGAGGTGAAAAGAGGAAGAGAGTTCCAACTAGCCACTGCTGGCCTCAAAAAGAGGACTGGGTTTAGTTTTTCAGGCCTAGGAGAAATGAACTTGCCTGCCTTGCAGGAAAGCTGAAGTGGGTTGAAGAGATGAAGTTGTAGTCAGACTATAGAATGGTAAATCAATGGTACTCATTTTAAATGATTACTTTGATATATGACATATACAATTATATTTAACCTCATGAATCAGGTAAGGCTGTGATGATTAATTAGATGTGTATTATAAAAATCCACTGGTAACCTAATTACTCCTTCCTTATCTGAATATAATGTGCTTCAAGATGCTCTTGCATCCCATGGAGCTAGTGTGAGAGCTGTCTCAGTACATGTGGAATGACAAGATATTTTGTAAAGTCTTAAGATCATTTAATTAGGTGTCTGTAGGGTCTATACAAGAAGGCCCCTCCTAAGACATCAAAGTACACCCCAACAAGGGAAAGTCAGGAACTAGAGCTGTATCTCTGGCTAGAGACTTGGGAGCCTGGGTCTGAAGATGTGGCTTTTCTAGTTCACAGCCTCAGGATTTTTAAAAATCTGGTGTCTATCTGTGCTTGCAATGTAAGACATAAGTATATTACCTGGACTGCACTGTGACTCTGTATTTGGTTTGTGGATAACTCAATGAAGACCTGACCTGGTAGCACTCTAAATACATTCTGAGTGTCCCTGAACTGGCTTCTTTTTCTGCCTTTCAACAACTCTTACTCACAGATCATCCTTTGGAAGCACTCTCCTCCAGAATATTTTATATTTGATTATATACCCCTTCACTAAAGAGATAGAGGCTGTTGGTTGAGAATTTCTCAACTCCTTTCCCTTTGCTGGCATTTCTGTTGACAGGCATACATACATCTAAGCCATTGATTGTCTGTGTATGTGTGTGTGTATTTATTATGTATTTATGTGTGCACACGTGTGTTATGGAAGTCAGAGATGGATATCAGATATCTTTACCAATCCTCCTTTCTCTTATGTATTAATTTAATTGATTTTTAGAAATAGTCCTTTTCATTGTACTTGAAACTTACTGATTCAGAAAGTCTGGCTGACGAGTAAACTCCAGACATCTTCCCGTCTCTGCCTCCCCTTATCCAGGTACATATTACCATGGCTGGCTTTTTACACAAGTTCTTCAGACGTGAACTCAGATCCTCATGTGTATGGGGAGAGCGCTGTGCTGACTGAGCCATCTCCTCAGACCCTAAGCCACTGAGCTTTACTTTTCTCTCTCTGTGCCCTCCCAGTGTCACCTCTTGGGGACTTCTTCCAGCTCTATATGCAGCACAGTCAACTCTTCAGCAAACTGAAATTCGATACCTATTAGGGATGAGAAATAAAATCTAATAAAATAAATATATATTTTAATACTCAAATGAAAATCATGATCAATAGTATAAACAGCCTTATAGATATACTACTGTCACAACAATATTGAAGAAAATAGCAGGAGTTTACGTGGAGCAATCAAGGACTGTCTCTGAAGAGTTGAACTCCAAGTAAGACCTGCCAAAAGAAGCGTCAGTCATGCAGAGAATGGGAGACGCAGATTAATGGGAGACAAAAGGCTCTGAAGTAATAAGGTTTCACATATGACAGTCTCTTAAGGAGATTGTGATGAAGCAAACTGGGAGGGGAGAGCAGAAAAGAGTTCCAGGTTCAATGCTAGGCCATTTGGTCAAGGAGGTGAGCGCTTGTGGGATGAGGTAGAAGCCAAGCCATGCTAAACATTGTAAGGCAGGTTGAGGAGTTCAGATTTTAAGTTAAGATCAAGCAAGGCAAGGGCACGTTTCATTTTATGTTAGAGTGAAGCTATGTTTTCTACATCATGGGAAGAAGAGGAGAAAATTCAAGACTGCAGATAGGAAGTTAGCATTGGAAATGATTGGAGTACAGTTTGGGTAGAGGTAGGTACAAGCGACATATGAATGGGGTCGCTTTGCACTTGTGATCTCAAGACTCAGAATGTACAAAGAGGTCCTGAGGATTATTTATGAATTAACTAAAGTACAAGTTACAGCACAGCCAGGCACAGGGCACAGAAGAGAAAGAAGAAAGTTAAAGGACATTAGAAAAGGCCAGGAAACACTTAAAAGGAGATGAAAGTGTTGCTTGTTCAGATTGCCATCTTCCCTACTCCAGGCAAACAGGAAAACACAGCTATCTCTGCCTGGAAGGTTCCAGAAGAGAGGAGCACTCCCATTCTTCACTCAGCCCCTCCGCTGGGGTGGTCGCTTCTCACGGTCAACGGACACAATTTCAAATAACCTGGACAAGAGTCTCAGTGAGGAGTTGTTTGGATTAGAGTGGTATGTGGGCAAGCTTATGAGCAATGTTCTTAGCTGGGCCAACCCAAGTGGGAAGAACGCTGAAAGTGGGTAGCATCATTCCCTGGGCCCTGCACTGTGTAAGTTTGGGCAAGTGAGCTGAGTAGTTAGCATGCATCCATTCATTCTGTCTTGGCTCTCAACCATGGATATGATTAGTCTCTCTTTTTACTGAAATTATTTTTTATATGTTTGAGATTAAAATATAATTACATTTTTTCTCCCATCCCTTTCCTTACTTGGAACCCTCTCTTATACTCCTCCTGGTTTTGTTTCAAATTCATGACCTCATTTGTCATTAATTGTTATACATGCATACATATATGTATATGCATATGTATTCATAAATATAACTGATTTAGTACGTATCATGTTATATGTAGTTCTATTTTAATTACTACCTTGACTAGCCTACAGTGACCTGGAACCATGAACTAAAGTACCGTGCCTTCTCTCTTTGGCTTGTTTGTTTGTTTGTTTTCAGGGTATTTTATCATGGTTACAGAAACGAAACTAGAACACTGCCAAGCCTCCTCACTTCAGAAATCCCCAAAGGAGTTGAAAGTCCAAGTGCGTGAGGGAATACACAGCTTATAAATTGGAAGAAAAGGCATCATCTTCCAGGAATTCTCTCCTCACAATGCATTCCACCACAAGGCAGGCCCTGAGTGCCTCCAAGAAGCAGTCCATCTGAGAACAGGATGTCTCTCCCATTCTCCAATCCTTATTTCCTTGGAAGCACCGACTCCGTGGACCATCAAATTCTATAGTGGACTAGTAACTTCACCTGAGACTTTACTGCTGAGTTATCACCTTCATTTATCCGGATATAAAACTGATGTGCGAGCAGAGACAAAGCAGTAGTTAATTGGGGTAAGGCTTATTCTTTTATTTCTTATAGGGTTCTAGCAGAGGTTCTTGGAATCCAACAACTTTGGGTCATTTGCTGCATTGGAAATGATTGGCTTTAAATATGAGTCTTTGACAATTCCTGACCAACAGTAGAATTTCTACATAACCTCCTCTTTGAGTTGTTTTATTCGATGTTGTGCTTACCAAGTTTGACAGCAAGTATTAGACCATGGTTGAGAGTTTTCTTTCTTCATTTTGTTGTCTCTTGAATGTTTTATGGTTTACAGATAGCTAGTATATTTTATGTGTTATAATGTCTGTTGGTCATAAACACTTACTGGTCAGCCCTCTCCAACTTTTCTCTTTCCTAATGAGTCTCTGATGAGTACTGGTTTTAAATCTATATATCTGTCACTTTCTGAGGCAATTCTCAGTATCATTAATATTCATCAAGATGCTTCCAGCCAGTCATTACTTGCTTTTTTGGGGGTGCATATTTGTCAAATCTGCTCCTTGCTTCTGCCCCGTTTCTTTGAGTTGGCTATTATACTACCGGCAAAGCTACAATGGGACAGAAATGGAAATAAAACTAAATAAAATGACAATTCACCAGGAATGGGGTTTCTTGGGGAGAGATTTTAGAGTTTAAAATGTATGATCAAAAGACCTGCATAGAATTACAGATACAAAACTCTACAACAAGGTGGATCTTCATGGCAAAATAGTGTTGCTAGTAACCTACCAAACAACCTTTATCCCTTCTGTCTCACCAGAGGGAATCGAGTGTGTTCATGGTTGTCACGGACCCACCTGAGAGGCACACCACCTCTCTTCCTGATAGATACACCCAGAGGGGAGAAGGAATCCCACTAGAGGCACATTAGAGGTCATTAAAAGACAGTGCCTTTCTCATGGCCAGGTTATAGGGGTGACGGTAGAATGGCGGGAAGTATCTTTACTGCTATAGATATTCAAGTCTTGCAGCGAAGATGCAGAAGTACCCAGGTGAGATGCATGTGAAGAGTCAATGTAAAATGGGATTGGTTCATGCAGAGAAAGCAAGTCCCTGTTCTGGGGGCATTCTTTGGTTGTGTTAGCAACCAAACACAGTCTCTAACAGACAGTCTGGTCATCTCATAAGGCTCTTGCATCTGCTGTCTAAAGAGCTGTAGAGAATTTAGCCCAGACTCAACTCAATGTTACACCGTGAGGGCCTCTAATATGAAATTTGAACAAAATGTATTATAACATAGAATTTTGTGGGTTCATTAGGTCTTGGAGAAAACTAAAGTTAAAACTTCAAGCTCAGTTTACATTTCAAAGTCCCATGAAATTCCCAGTTAATGATTGTGTCATGGGATGCATAGACTTCATTATTATCCTGAAGTGCAATCAGGAGCTCTGAAGCATCGCTCTTCCTTCTATGTGCATTGCCTATCAACTTCTGTGAAGGGGTCCTGTTAAGCCCTGCCTCCTTACACCAAATCTGGTACACATGAGGCAACCTTCTGGCTGTGAATATGCCCCTCTTGGTTGATTCCGTCTACTACAGACTAATTCAGTAAATCACATTTCCATCTTTGCTCGGAAACATTTAATAGCTCTTCATTTCTTATTGATGAAAAAAATCCCCTTTGCTGTGGGAAATTGTGAATTTTCTATGCATCAGAAAATTTTTGTCTAAGACTTTTCAATTCAGATCCCTCTGTTGCCTTGGACTTAACTCAGAGTCCCACCCTCTCTCAAGGTTCAGATCTTTAACCATGCTCTGTTGGTTCTTCACATTTCTCTATAGCTTCTTATCTGAGCCGTGGAGCACAATGCCCCCCTTCCAGGCACATGGTAGCACTCACAAACCCCATCTAAATGCTCTGTCTCCTGCAAGAGACAGAGGTCGTGCTAGGAGTATAGCCCAGAAAGCCGGCGTTTTAAAACTGCATGGCTCTCCCCACCATCCCTGCTATTGCTGAGTCAGGAAAATCTCTCTTAAAGCAGCTGCGGCAATCCTCCAGCAAACTGCAAGAAGCTGTGTTAAACTCTGTATTCTTTTTGAAGCTCTCTCAGATTTTATGTTGAGTCAGTTTACCATGTGTAAGCTAGCTAGGTGGGTGGGACAAAAAAGCAGGCCCTCCCCCCATCAACAACCCTGGCCTATTCTAACAAAGATCTCCCCCTGTTCTCTTAAAAATTACACTTGCAAGGTCATTTGCTGTTGTTTTTCTGCCAGAGTCAGAAAGAAGCCATTTTTACGTTTCTTCCCTGCTTAATAAGAATCTCTCTGTGAAAACAGGTGTTTGGGTGGGGTTTGTAACCAATCCGGGGCCTGGGAGAAAGCCTCCACTACATGTTGGGGGTTTCCTTCACCAGTGGGTTTGATTGGTTACTCACAGGATATGGGTAAGGCTTTCAAACCTGGTAGCCTGAAGCACACCTCATAGTCTGCAGGCAGTTCACCAGGTTGGAGGGTTCCTTTTGGTGGCTTAGTTGGTTTGACTGGCTCCTGCTTCTTCCAGGTGGCTGGATTTGTTGAGATCCTCTGTTGTAGCTTGTGTCTTCTGGAAGTGAATCTCAGCAGTTTTCACTGCTTGTACATTCCTGAGGAGGGAGGGGCCTTGTGAATGTTTAGGGACTTCCTCAAGTTTTTTTTTTGTGAGTTATTTACTTCCTGACTTGGTGAAGCTTCCCTGCAGGGTGGGGTGTTTCACTCACCATCCTTCCCAGACCACTGTGTCATTCTGCCTCCTTGTAAAGACTCTGCCATAAAACATCCTTCTCCTTCCCTTTCCCTTTACTTAAACGTTTGCCTCCTAGATGGAAGGCCTTGGAGGAAACCGCTAATATAACACCTCTCCTAAGTAGTTTTTAATTAACTTATTTATAAGTGTGTGCATATGTTGAAATTGTATGTGTGTGTGCAGGTAGGCACACATGTACAGGTGCATGTCTATGTAGGGAGAGGCCAGAGATTGGTGCCCGGTGTCTTCTTCAGTTACTTTCCACTTTATATTTTGAGTCAGGGTCTCTCCTTTGAACCCAGAGATCACTGATTTGACTAGTGTAATTTGCCAGCTTGCTCCAGGAATTCCTTGTCTGTGCCTCCCAATTGCTGAGGTGATTGGCGGTCCGCTCTACCTGCTGGGCAATTATGGCACGCTGGAATGTGAGATCCAGTCTTTACTCGCGTCCTCTACTTACTGAACCATCTCACCATCCACTGACTTTCTAAATGTTTTATTCTTCAATTTAATTGCTCCAGAGTTCAGCAGCTATTTTGTCTGACTGTTCCAACTTACCTTAATACACTGCATCACTAAATTATAACATGTCAAATTTTGCTTTCATTTCTAGTACCATCAGACTTAAGTAACCATACACAGTCATGTGAAAACAACCCCTAAAAGCGGCAATAAATTCACTCACATGACAGGTTGTGTAAGAATTGAGCACCAATAGGACTTGTCACGGTCCAGTTATTCTCTTTATTTCTGGTGTGTAAATGTTTGTGCATTGTTCAATAAATTTTATGTCTCTCTCTATATACATATGGAGATTTGTATTTAAAGAGAATAAGCATGCAAATATATGTGATATGTATGATACATCAAATACATACACATATACACACAGGTACACACATATATGTGTGTGTATGTGTGTGTATATGCATGTGTGAAGAAAACCATAAGGTAGTTAGTTCCATGTGTATGGGCATCACCTGAACAAATTATTACCGTTTCTTTTTTATAGTTTGCTATTAGGAAGAAAACTAACAACAAAATAATACCTATGAAATGAGCTGCTTTGTGTCAGAAGGTGGTTTATAGTATTAAGTGACATTGAGGATTAATTCTCTTTATGATCACCCTGTTATTGTTTGGCTAAGACTTCCATATGACAGGAAAGCACAATAAATCAAATTTGATTTTGGACCCTGATATCATTGGAGAATCAATGCATCCTAACAGAAAGTAATACATTTGTGAAATAAATTTCAAAAGCTTGAGATTTCCTTTGCTTTACTAAATCTGGAGCTCTTAAAGCGATACACTTGGTCTCCTTACTAATAAATGTGTCATTTTACTTTCTATTAGATCTCCTCTCACTCACTGACTTCTCTTCTGATACTCTGCTACCTCTCATTGTTCCTTGTTTTGTGCTATGCATTTAAAGAGAAAAAGCATTTTGGTTTGAAGACTACGCACATGAGAGACATCTGTGATCAGGGAGCAGAGCGCGCCTTTGTAAGCATTAAGGATCCCAGTACTAAAATGAAACATGCAGAGTCAAGAATGACATGATCCAATGAACACCAGGTTATTTGTTTGCTTTTTGCTTCTTATTTCTTTGGGGTTTTTTTTGTTGTTGTTCAGAAATTCACATTGGAATTGTGGGAAGTGAAAAATAACCTTTTAGGGTGAACTAAATATATTGGAAGAAACCACAAAGCTGGGTGGAGACAATAAAGTCTAAATAGAAGGGACCAAGGTCATTATAGCGTGACTTAAGAACAGGTATTCATAGGTAAAAACCTCCATATGGAAGAGCCACTAAGAATTTGAATAAATTGTTTTCCTGGGGAAAGGGAGGAGAATAATTTTTATTCATATTTGTAATATTAAGAATGAAAAACTAGCTGCATTGTTGATTGCTGGGGTGAAACCACACTAAGTTTAGACTCGTCCTGCTCTGTGTATTACTACAGTGAGGAACTGTGGAGGTTTTTTCCACCACGGAGACATGATATTGAATATCAATCAGTTCTATTCAATTAAGCTCTGCTTTCCCTAGTTGTTTGAAGCTTCCAATGTCTTTAAACATTCTTATACTAAAAAACATTTGACATATTTTCTCTTTCTAATTTTTATTTCATTATCTCATTTCATTTGAGGGAAGTCTCACATTGTAGCCCAGGCTGAACCTGGGACTCATGGTGATTCCCGCCTCAGTGTCCCACATGCTGGGGTTATACAGGCCTGAGCCACTGTTCCTGGCTCGGTTTCTTTATGCCTTTTTGTAACTGACACTTTTTTTTTTCTTTTTTAACTCTACTGCACTTGTCACTATCGCCTGTTGATAACTAGCCTTCAGGTAGAATGTCACATCGGTAATATGACACCATGATACTTGGGAAAACCCAGGAAATCTGGGTGGGATTTATTTATTTATTTATTTTGTAGAGAAAAAGGAAATGATGTAACTAATGTTGAAGTTTTACAGCTGGAAGGAGACCTGGAGAGCACTAAACTTTGAACATCATTTCACGGATGAGAAAACAACATAGAATAGTCACAGATAATAAACAGCAAACTAACATGTAGAATTATACATTAACAGATTTGTTACTAATTTGTAGTTACTTTCAAGAAATTGAAGTATGTTTTCATGTTTAAAAGGAGACACCGTTGTGCATAAACAGGAGACCTGGATCAAGTCTCCTCACACTCCATCCCACACCAAACTGAAGTTTTGTTCCTTGGGACATATGTGACCTTGAGCCATGGAGTGTTCTTCCTTGAACTTCACGCTTCCCTCAGCAGAGTGAGCAATGATCTCCTGTCACACCCTGGAGAATCTGAATGACTTCATTTATTCTTTCATTTATTTATTATCAAATAATTGTGAATGTTTTAAGGATTAAGACTAAGCATGCAAGATGTTATGGGATAGAAAATCTAACCTTTTCTTTAAGGAATGTAAAGTCATAAGACATAAAATATATACTGCAATTGATTCAATTATGATTTTGGTAATGTGTGTTTAATAAACATAAAGTCTTGGGAAATGTACCAGATTAAAAAATAGCTAATTTCTCACAGGAGAATAGGCCACAGGAGGTGTCATAACAGGTGTTAATTTTAGAGAAATAGTCCAGAGAGGGATGAGACAGGAGAGATTTTGTCAAAAGAAGGCACGAGTTGTGTATCTGCAGAGAGGGCCTACAGAGAACAAACGAGCAGATTGGAGAGAGCAAGAGCTTCATGAAAACAAGGAGGAGCAGGGAACACAGGAAAGAACAGAGAAGCTTTAGTACAGTGAGCATTCAGAACCAAGAATCCCTTGTACTAGGCAGACATGGAGGACAAAAATACACTTGAGATAAGATCTCCACCAGAGAACTTGGCCTTTTTTTTGTGGTTGAGTTTCCTACAATGTGCTTTGATCTATTCCACACTTCCGTAACTCTTCCCCATCTCACCCCTTCTATATCCAATCAGGTTCTTATTATTTTTATTGTTATTATTGTTCTTGTTGTTTTGAGATAGGATCTCTCTATTATTTAGCCCTGGCTGTCCTGGAACTCATTACGTAGACCAGGCTAGCCTTGAACTCATAGAGCTCCACCTGCCTCTGTCCTCCAAATATTTTAATTAAAGGTAGGTGCCAACATACCTGATTTTTGTATTATTATTATTTATTATTATTATCTTACTTATTTTTAAGAATCCTTCACAACCAATTTTGTGCTGCCCAGATATTCTTGGATGTGTGATTTTCTACTGGAGTTTCATCAACCCACTAGCTGCAGCCCTCATAGAGGGAACTGTCTTCTGCTATTCCAGCAGCTAATAGTTGCCAAGATGTCTATTGCTTAGGGTTGTGTGTCTAATTCCCCTTTCCCGGCTGGATTTGGCTTGGCTTGGACTCTCACAGATTTTTTACATGTTGTCAAATGCTGGAAGTTCTTGTATGCAGCTGCCTGCTGTATGCAGAAGACCATGTTTCCTTGTAGCAATCTGCCACTTCGGGCTCTTACATTCTCTTTTCTCCCTCTTGGACAATGATTGCTGAACTTTGAGCTGACTGTTGTGGAATATTTTGGTCCCTTCAGGACTGAGCATTTCAGTCTCTTATTCTCTGCTATAGTATTGGTTGGGGGGAGATTCTATGGACCCTCACTGGTCAGCATCTCCAGAAAGTCAATTCTTATCTGGTACTCGGTCATTTATATAAATATTTAACCTGTGGTATCTAGTAGAGTCATTGTTGTCCTCTTAAAATGGGGCAATTCTATTTTAATTCTTTTTGGGTCTATTTGTCTATCTGTTCGTCTGTTTATCATCCATCCATTTATTTATCTAAACACATATATAGTAGGAAGTAAAAGTCCTCATTAAGTTAGTGAGCAGTACAAGATGTATGACTTTGAGCAAGATGACTTTTACAGCACCCCTATGGGACATTAAAACAGGAAGACCTGGAACCAATAGTTTGAAGTGGAGGAACTGCAATGCTCAGCAGAACATTCAAGCAGGTCTTGAACCTGCTTGGTTAGTTTATCCCGGTGTCCCTTGAATGTTTGTTGTTATAGCCGTCCTTCTTCGAGAATGTGATGAAAGCTATAGCCTTATCCTCAGAAGAGATCTGTGTACAAGTATGCATTTTCCATGTAATTTCAACATAAGGGTCCCTCAAGTTACTCTGGAAAAAAAAAGTCAAGATTTCTAGAATGTTCTATAAAATGGGGGTTGATAATACTTGAGTTATGAGTCTGAGGCTGTGAGAACTGCAGAAATATGAATATATAGATGATGAATTTGCTACAAACAGATACATGGCTCTATGATGTTATCCTTGGCTGTGAGATTTGCATAATTTGGTTCTTGCCTCCTTCCTCACTTCTAAGAAACAACTGGAGTGCATTGTAGTGAATGGAGACCAGGGATTTTGGATTTAATGGACTTGAAGACATAGGGGCATATTATTTGTGATGGAGTGTTCAGGAATCTGCATGTCTTATTCTTATATTCATGCAAGTCTTACATATTTAATAGCTGGGAATTAATTTCCCTCATTTGTATTCTAAACATGATGAAGGTATTCAGTATTCATGTAGCCCTGATATAAAATTATATGGAAATTCTAGTACAATTTCAGTAATTAATGTCTGTCAATTATAAAGGGTTGCAATTATAGCACTCATAAGAGGCATAGTATATGGAAAATATACAGATCATCAGAGAAATTAATTTCTGATACCCAACCCTTTGATTAGGAAGAATGCTAATTACTAAGTAATCACAAGGTGAAATATGCTAACAAGTGGTCATTGCAGAGGAGTACTTTCTTTTCAGATAAAAAGAAACACTATAGTTTAGGAGACTAAATGAGGAAGAAAGAATTTATAGCATTAATTAAAATTTAAATATGAACTCACTATCAGTATAAAACTTTTAACATGTATATTAGTTATTTTTTTTTTTACATTGTGGAGACAAAATGCCTAAGAAAAGCAGCTTACAAGGAAGGGTTTATTTTGACTCGCAGTGTGAGGATGTAATCTACCATGGAGGAGAAGACATGGCTTCAGGAGTAAGAGATGGCTGATCACATTATACCCCAGTCAGGAAGCATCGGGAGTGGGAGACAGCTGGTCACATTATACCCCAGTCAGGAAGCATCGGGAGTGGGAGACGGCTGGTCACATTAATCCCCAGTAAGGAAGCAGAGAGATGGATGCTGGTGCTTAGCGCCTTTGCTCCTTGCAGTCTGGTACCCCAGTCCCTGGAATAGTGCTGCCCATAGTCAAGGTGCATTTTCCCACCCCAGTAAACCCAATTTGGAAACTCTCTTACTGATGGACACAGAGGCTTGTCTCTTAGATGATTCTAGTTCACAGTATGATAGAAATGTGGGTCAACTTTGTTGTCCTATATCGTAAAGACTTTGGAGAAAGATGAGATATGCCCTTATCAATACAGCAGTAATAGTAATCTGTCTTTGCAAATGAAGAGCTGAAACAGACCATTTTACTTTCTATGTTGGCAGTGATTACCAGAAGTTCTGATGCCATGAGTTAAGATGGAAGGCTTCATTGCATTACCAGGTCAACTATGATGGTTGTACAAATGGCCCCCTTGTGAGGAACTAGAGCGTTCAGTCATGTTGATGGTTCTGCTGTGCTTTCTGTGGGTCAAATGGTACAGTTTTACATTAATGACCATTTATCAAAATTGGTCAAAATTAGAAACATTATCTTCTTTAACTCTAAGGTACACACACACACACACACACACACACACACACACACACACACTGGAAACAGGTTCTATCTATATAACTTTAACTGTCCTGGTACTTGCTATATAGACCAAGCAGTCCTCCAAGCCACAGAGATCTCCCTGCCTCTGCAGGCGTGTGTTATTACACCTGGCTCAGAGAATCTTCCTAATGAAGCATACTTCTCCAAGCAGATGTCTCAGCAGGCAGGACATACCACTCTCACCAGGGACCTGAGCTGTTTCCTCCACTTACACAAGGCGGATCTCAACTCCCAGGAACTCCAACTCCAGGATATCTTGACAACCTCCTCTGCGTTCCATAGGTCATATGTCCACATATTTCCCCCATGAAAATAATAAAAGTAAATAAGTCTTTAAAAAGAATTGTAATTGATTTTATGAACACTCACTCTAATTCTGTCTATAGGTTTTATAGATTTTTGTCTAAAAGAACAAGGAAGAAGTCTACTGTCTACTGTTCTTAGTCCAAATAAAGGAGCCATACCAAAACATATTAAGATATGTTAGACCTGATATAGATACAACAATTTTTTTTTTGATTTTTCAAGACAGGATTTGTCTGTGTAGCCCTAGCTGTCCTGGAAGGAACTGGCTCTGTAGATCAGGCTGAACTTGAACTCACAGAGATCATTTCCCCAGTGCCGGGCACCACCACCACCAGGTCAGATATAGTCAACTTTAAAATGATGGAAAATGGCTTTCTTATTTCTTATTGGCAAAATACATACTTACATAATTACAAAGACTAAATCATAATTCTTGGTGGTTCCTGTCATTATTATTTAGATATCTTTGTTCCTAGTGACTATTGTGTTTGTCCATAGGCTATTTGTCTTGTTACTAATTTGATTTTTAAAAGGTGGGGTTATACTATTTTAATGGTTAGAAGGGGCTCTGGGGTAGTCATAGTTCAGAATGTTCTGTGATGAACCACATCAGAGTTATCTGTAGCACTCACTAAAATGAGAATGCCCATAGCCAAGCCTAGCACGGCATGATTAATTTTCAAAGGTCTGTGGGGAGGACAGTGATGGAGACATAGCATTTCCCACGTGATGCTTGTACTTGGTGAGGTCTGAGGTCTATTGTTCAGTGGTTTTCAAAACAGGATCCTGAAACATTAGCCATAGCAGCATTGGGGAACTCATCAGAAACACAGATTCTTGGTCCTCCCCCCAGAACTGATGTAGGATTTCTACTAAATCAGAAACTCTTGTGGTGGGGCCAGCAGCCCGTGTTTTCATAGGTCTTCCAGACAATTGCAAACTGTCATTGAATTCTAGACAATTCCTTCAACTTACCTTGAAGGAAACCAAGGCCAAGGCGAGTAATTGACTTGCTCACTTCAAACATAGGTAAATATTGTGAGCAACAGAGCAAATCATAGGGCCCTTTCAGAAAACCAGTCCCTGGTTTGTTTAAAACTAGAATAGAGTGAACTTCCTATCTTCTTTACACTTTTGAGGAAAAGAATGGGCATACAGTAATGGTGGTAAGAAATAAATGAGTTCAAGTTTATTTTTAAGTTCTTTGCATTTTCTAGAAGATTTTCAAAACTGTATCCAACACGCCTTACAAAAATGAGCTGCTTTTAATATGTGTGAAACGCTTTGCATTCATTGGAAGAAAGGGGACCAATTTTAAATCTAGAGGATTATTTCTAGCATTATGGCACGGCAGAATCTTTTTTAGTAGTTTCTTATTAGAAATGAGGCTATAAAATGCTCAATGTTATGCATGTTTTGAATAGGAAGTAGATTTTGTAAAATATTTTTTTTTATTTCCAATTCAAACATCAGAGCTGGGGAAACTCACTTGGTTTAGAAGGTGATGTCATGCCAACACAGAAGCTGTGATATAACAAGTCCTGCTCACCTGAATGGTGAGAGATGAAACCCCAGCCAAGTGCATCACTGCTGAAGTTGGCAGCTTTACAGTTCCATCTATCCCCCCCCCCACTTCATTTTTGCAAAACTACAGTTGGCATCAAATTCACAATGAGTTTTGCCAGAGAGCCATGGAGCTTGTCCTGAAAGTGCTCTGCTTTATGCCTCTTGGGTTTTTTTTTTTCAATCTTCTCAAATTTCTGTGTGTCAATGACTAGAGGTTCCAGGGGAGAGATGGTCCAGCCTTGAGGTCCATATCCTGTCATTGATTTCTGTGCAACACTCTCATCGACTTCGATGGAGTTCCGCACGTGGATCAATGGCAGGATATGGGCCTTTACATTTAGATGTGAACGTGTTAAATAGTGGTTGGCAAACTTGTGATGAATTAGCGTGAAAGTTACGAAGAATTGGCTGGAAACTTTCAGACTCATCAGCTACTCTTAAACATTAAGAGCTTTTGAATTAATATAATCAATAATAATAGTAATAAATAGTACAGTAGGAAATTTGCATATGCTTATTTGGACCAAAAGTGTCCCAGCGTGTGATTTAAATTGCTTTGGTCTTCTCTGGATATCTTATGAAGTGTTGAAAATTAAATCTGTAAGTGACCAAGCCATTTAGATTAAATTCTCCCCTGGATTGTTATGCAACAAAAAATTTTGCCTTCTCTTGACTAGAATCTCATCGTAAGGTGTAACTGAATCTCATGATTCAAGACATAACTATATTCCTGTTTTCTTGCTTTCAGTAGATCTGAATTTGTTCAGGAAAATTTGAAAGTAAAATGCAGGATATTTAAACTAAAACACAGAATTCTAAAAATGAATTTTCATTGCACTTATGGGAATCCCTTGTAAGTGTCTGGCAGTCATAACTATTAATGGCAATCTCTTCCAGCAAAGTGGTGTGTGTGTATATGTGTGTATGTGTGTGTGTGTGTGTGTAAGCATGTTCTATATTATGTATCTATGAATAGTCCCCCAACAAACATACTTGCACTGGCATATTCACTTATTCCTTGGTACTTATGAGGGATTGGTTCCATCAACTTTTTTCATCGGAGTGTCAAAGTCTAAGGATGTTAAGTTCCTAAGTGCTAGAATATGACCATGTCCATTCTTCTTAAATTTTATTCATCTCATTGTTGAATTACTTCCTAAGCCAATACAATGTTGTTTATGAAATAATGACAAGCAGAAAAAAGTCTTCTCTTGTTTAGTTCATGTACAATTTTCTGAATATTTTATTTTATTATTACTCTTTCATTAGTCTGCTTAAATCAGGGCTATATAGCCCTGGCTGTTTGGGAACTCTCTATGTAGAACATATTGGTTTTGAACTCACAGAGACCTACCTGCCTTTGCCTCCCAAGTGCTGGAATCGAATACATCCGACTTGAATATTTTAAACATATGGTTAGTTTGATCTGATCTAAGGTGTAGAATCTGCAGCTCTATAGGCTGTCTGTATATGTATTATGATATATTTGTACCTATGTGATATATGACTCTAAACTTGTAATGATACGTAATGGCAATTTCCACCTAAGTTAAAAGTTAATTTAAAATTCTAGCTACTATCCTGTAGGTCAAATGGTTCATCTCAGTTGGAGCTGTCCTCACTGACATCATTTTCTAAACATTATTTACATCTTTCCTAGTCTCCCTTTCTTTCAAAAAGTTATGCTACCGTTTTCTTATTATGGAATCCTCCCAATGTCTTAGTTTTCAGTCATCAGCTTTCCCAAACGCATTGTAATCACGATGGCAAGGCACTCAGTATCGGATGGAGAGCCAAATGTAGCTACAGTTCCCAGATTCTACAGTAATTTAATTACTCCATGCAGTCACTGTTGTTCAGGAATTATCGGGAAGTAGGTTGATTATAGATGTTTTCTAGTCCTGTGTTCTACATGAAGATCCAGGTATAAACATCTCTTTTCCTGTATGATGTCCATCGTAATCACCTATTGCACGACCATCACTTTGAGAGTGAGATAAGGTCCAAAGTGTTTATTCCAGGGTGTCAAGGTCTCATTCCCCAGAGTGTTCCAAGTCACAGAACACTCTGCTAATTAAGTTGCTGCTACCGTTATAGGAACACACTCTTCAAATCTCATCTACATTCTAATGTGTGGCATCATGGTAAGTCCTGGTATAGATGCTATTTTTTAAAAAGAATTTAATAAGTATAGACGTTTAAAGGAAAGGGTGAAGTATGACTTTAATTCTGTGCTTTAGAGCAAATGATGGGCATCATTCTCCTATCCTTCTCCTAAAGCTCACACTAAGCATTTCATCCTCTTCCTGCCAGGGCTGTTGCGATTAGTTACTGGAAGAAGACATATGTGGGAAGGGAGAGGAAGAAAGCTAGTGCCAGGAAAAAGCAGGAAAGAGAATATTTTTGTTAATGGAATAGCTGATGAACTCATAATGACAACATTACCTAAATGTGTGCACAGAATAGAGAAAAATGCTAATGTCAATTGAGACATATAAAATGTAGGCATTGCCAACTGAATGTTTCTCTCTCTGTGTAACTGAATATTTTGCTAGTTACTGTCAGTGTTTTTAAATTGATTTGATTTTTAAAGCAAAAGTCCCCGCATAACTCTATGCAAAGATTGATAGATAAATTCTGACACAGACTTCTGAGTTTGTTAAAGCCAGCTTCCTACCCAACAATATTCATTCCCCCTGAGTAAACATCAAATGGGGTTTCAGTACACAGGACAGAAAGATAAATCAAGTCAGTTGCCAACCATAGGCAAGTCCAAACAATACTGTAAGAAACAGTGGGGAAATAATTACCATATAAAAGAAAAGCAAATATTAGTTAGCTTTTTTCTTTGATTTACACTAATACACAGTCTTATTGTTTCAGTATTACTATTCTGCCTGTATGTATCATTTTATCCATAAATTAAATAACTATTACATATATTTGTTTTAACCATATTTTGTTAAAAAATAGTCAAGTGTTTAGGATTCTCACATGAAAAAAAAGGTTGGAATAAACTAAACATTGCTATTTTGTTACTTTTTAGGAAGCAACTTCAGAATAGATTAAGCCTGCAAGCATTATTGTTTATGTTTCTAAACCAACAACTACACTGAATCTGACTTTTATACTAATAGTAGCATAGCTATAAGTGTAAATTGAACTGAAATATATTTGTTTAAAATAGACAAATACATTGGGAAGGTATATATATTTTACAGAATCACATAGACTGAGCCGTATACAAAATACCTTTATCAATCTTTTGAAAACATCTTTCTCCTCAATGGAATAGAATCTTTAGTGCCTTCATACATTAACCATTTGGTAAACATTCTGATGGACAAAGGCTGATTTTGTCCCTATCTGATCTAGGTGTGGCTCAGGTTGAGTTTCTCTATAATTTTAGTCTGTGCTTTCTTGGTCACATGCACAGAGAGGTTAGGCTTTCTTTCTTTTTCCTTTCTTCTGTTTCCTTCTTTGGAAAAGCTGATCAGTGTGTAAAGCTCCCTTCAGGGTCATTGAAGACTCAAACTAGTGTCATTTCAAGTGATAATCCGATGAGATTAACTCCACACAGAAACAAAACAAAGTTAAGCTTGTGCATGTGTGTGTGTGTGTGTGTGTGTGTGTGTTTGTATGAACACATGTGTGAATGCCTGTGTATGTGTATGTGGTGTGTATTGTGTGAGAAATAGAGAGGACTCAATTCTCCACTGTGAAGCCAGAAGGCAGCTTATAATACAACTTTGAGCCTCTATTTTCTTTGCTCCTAACCTCAAAGGTATTGTGCTCCTACAAATCAAGTTAGCAGGCTCCATTAGTCTGGGCCGATAACAATGGTGGCATTTGCTAAGCAGGGCTCCACCCTGTTTTCTCTTTATCCCCCTGGGGCCCAGCTGTGTCTGAAGGCACAGCTGTGCTTCCCTTGAGCCCTCCAGCGTTTCGCTGGGCAGCTGTGAGAATGGCTCAGGAAATGTCAGGAGGCAGCTGCAGAAGAGATTCCAGCACCAAGCTCTTTAAGACTGTTTTGAATTATTTCACTGCTGAATCTGAGAATCCTCAGACCTCCATATGCAACACACGCACACTGATTTGTACTCTGGAACTGAAAAGGGAGAAACTGGAGGCTTAGATTTCTTGAGATGGTTTTAGCCACTTTCTTTATGGGTCTTATTTGAATCTCAAATCATAACTCTATTAAGTTGCTTCCGCATTATGTCGGTCAATTTTCAAATGAATAGTTACATCAATAATGTGTGTAGTTTTGATTGCATTTACAAATGGGAAAAATATCCCTTTATTAAGTATTTTAAGCCAAGTATCAGCTCATATATCTTTGAAAATGGGATTATATGAATATACTACATTAAGTTAGACATTACCCTCAACTCATTTTTAATTGCTGATCTCTCTTTATAAGTTTAAGTTTTCTCTTCACATAGTATTGTTTTAATATTATACAAATCTTTTATTTCACTAGCTAAAAGATAGTTGTCAACATTACTTCTATACAATGCTAATTTTGGTAAGTAAAATATAGAAGATATCAAAGACACTCAAGACACAAATATAAAACATGATGTTGTAGTTGACTTGGGCCTCTAATCAAAGATACAAACTACAAGAGAGTAGCCATCTCTCTGTGTTAAATATATGAGAGATAGGAAGGGAATGGGCTTTAAACATTAGGGTAGATTTCAGAAAAAGGAAGGAAAAATAAACTTGTGCCCAAAGTGAGAGAGACTTCATGAATAATGACAGAGAAAGGGGAAAGAGATGCCATGTGTTCAAAAAACAGTGTGAGTTCTGTGTGGCAGACAACACATATTAAGGAGTCAGAGATTCAAATTAGAGAGGGAAGGCATCAGACATGGTGAAGGGTTGTGGATGCATGGGGAATCATTGTGTTGCATACTGTGGGAATGGAAAAACATCAGGGATTTTTTTTTTTTTTTTTGGTTTTTCGAGACAGGGTTTCTCTGTGGTTTTGGAGCCTGTCCTGGAACTAGCTCTTGTAGACCAGGCTGGTCTCTAACTCACAGAGATCCGCCTGCCTCTGCCTCCCAAGTGCGTGCGCCACCACTGCCCTGCCCAACATTAGGGATTTTTAACCAAAAATTTCCCACGCTTTCCAGAGTACACTATTTACCTCTGAGACCAACCATCCATCCAGACTTAGTAAATACTTACCTACTGTTGAACATAGTGTTTGTGGCTGAAATAAATATCATAGGTAGCCATGGACATGAAACAGACAATGGTTGCTTCCTCAAAAGCTCTCTTAGGGTTCCTTACTTGAAACTTTGAAGGTACTGTGTGATAAATGTGTTACAGAGACACAACAAAACTTAAGAAAGCCAATAATTCTTGGTGATGCACCCACTCATGAAAAGAAACCCATTAGCAATAGAAATCAAGAGGTCTGGGGAAAGAAATCAGTTACTGATTACACCCAAGAGTTAGAACACTTTTTATGATGGCTTCTAGTAGGAAGGGTCATTGTCTTCAGCTATATTTCTCCTTATTAGCCCACCAGCCTCCACCAGATAGTACCATATCCATGGTCACTTAGACTGCCCTAGTTAAACATGTAATGTTACAAAACAAAAGAAAAAGAGATAAAGGGAGGATTGGCAGAGGAGGGAGAGAGAGAGAACAGGTGGAAATAAGACTAATCAAAATACATTATAAAATTCTCAAAGGAAAAATTCAATGAATAAAAAAGAGAAAGCCATGAATGAGAAGTTGCCAAATAATATAATGTATGCTAAGGACAGCAGATGTGGGAGAATCAGGAAAGGAGACTAGCCAAATGTGTGCTCCCTTGGGAGTTGTACTAAGTAAGATCTGGCAATTCAGGAGCCAGAAACCAAGGCAGAGCAGATGATACATTTTCTAGAGTCAATCTCTCAGGGGTTATAGAGGGCTCAGATAGGAGAAGAATACATCTAGCAGAAGATGGGGAATAACTTCCATAAAACTCAATTTCCTAAACATATAGACAAGTTTGCTTAAAATTGGGTAAAATAAGGGTAGATTGGTTTTTAAATTTTTATATATAGCTGATGGAAATGCGATTATGAGTCTACCTAATAAACCATGATTCTCTGATTATAAAGGCCTTGACATAATTGTGTTTAGAGTAACAGAGAGATAACTGACATGAGGTGAAATTCAGATGGCAAACATGAATATGAGACATAGCCAACTGCAATAATCAAATAAGTAAATGCATTGAAAAATTAAATAAAAACAAAGTCAGAATGATTCCATCTTTTTCTTAACAAATGTAAGTGTGAAAGAGAAAGATGGATTCTCAGAATTAGTGACGTGATGGCTTCCCTCTGATAGGGAGAGTACGAAGCTGACACACCCTTCTGTTCCTACTAAATATCTAGCGAATGTCATCCCAGGAGAGCAAATGTGCTAGTCATGAGGGCTCACTGAAATGCTATCTCAATGGAGAATGTTACAACGTAAATAATTACCATTTATTTGGAATGGAATTGACTTAAAAATATGGAAATGGCTTAAAAGTGTGTATTTATAAAATAGTAATATCAGCTTGTGACTACTTTTGAAGAGAATTTATTAGGACAAAATTTTATTGTGTCAGAATAAAAAATTCAGAATCTATTACACTATTTGGCAAGGGAAGAAAATGTGAGGAGAAATTATACAGGTGTTAACCAGAGTTACCTTCAGCTGTCTGGGCCTGCCCTATAACTGATTTCTTTTCTATTGCTTCTGTTCTTTATTAGTTTGGATTTTGGAGATGAACAGAAGTGTGAATTTTCACACCTTGTTCATGTTACATTGTTATCAAGAGTCCTGGAAAGGACTTTGTTTATTTTATTTATACTGAACTTAGTCTTTAATAACATGATGTTTATTATTCTTCATGTCATCTGATCTCATTAAATGTCTGTCAATAATTTGAATATATGTGGATATGTACTGTGTACATGTATGTAAAAATGTTTTAACGTGTGTAAGTGTACACATATGAATGTGTGTTAAAAGTCTGCTGTTGATACTGAGTGTCTTCCTCAGTGTCTGTCTTGTTAATATATTGTTCCAGGGTCCTGGTGTTGTGGGAACTCCTTCAACCAATAGCCTTTAAGATACTGGCCCACTTTGGGCGGTGTCTCATGTACTATAAATCCAGTGGCCCTCTCTGCTACTGGATTTGATTCCAGTTCCCAATGCACACAGAGGACTGTGAATCACTACCTTTACTGTGAGTTATCCCCAAATAAATAAATCTTTGTTGTGCTCCATTTTGGGCTATTGTGGAAATCTTTGGTGTGATAATGAATTGGCATGCAACAAAATGGTACACAAATGACAATGAACCCTGGCAAAAAGCTTGAACTAAATTTTTGGAGAGATTAATAATAACTATCCCAAAACTGATAGAATTAGACTTATAAAGAGAGTTAATTGGATTTTTCTTTGCATTGTACACGACACACTGATAACTGAAGCCCCTCTCTTCTATACTGATACAAATAAATCAGAAAAGACAGGTTACAACTCAGAAGATTTAAGATAAATGGAACAAATCCCTTATGATTCTGTCCAAAAGTCAGAATTATATGCTATTCTCGTGGTACTAAGGGATTTTAAAGAACCTCTCAACATAGTTACTGATTTGCAATATGAGAAAAGAGTTGTTTTGCATATTGAAACTGCTGAATTTATACCAGATGACACAGAATTGACTTCATTATTTGTTCAGGTTCAAGATATAATCAGGAACAGGCTTTGTCCCATATACATAACACACATCCAATCCCAGGCAGGTCTATCAGGTCCTCTTGCATAAGGTAATGCAGAAATTGATCAATTCTTGGTTGGAAACTTGCTGAGGGCCTCAGAATTTCATAAAAGACATCATGTCAATAACAAAGGTTTTAAAAAAGTATTTTCTATTAGATGACAACAGGTTAAGGAGATGTCCTACTTGTTCTTTATATAACCAAACGCCACTCCCTGCAGGAAGTAACTCAAAAATCTTTGCTTACTTTATTTATCCTAAACTTAGTCTTTAATGACATATGAAGTCTTAGTCTTTAAGCAATATAAGTATTATGAATTACAGTTCAATAGTCATCCATGTTTGTCATACTTATAATTAGAATAATTAGGTTCTTTAGATGCATAGAGATTGTATTCCACACAGATAGGTAATCTTCAACTCCTTCAAAGAACTGTAGAATATTGCATTTAAATAATTTAGGATTCTGTTGATGTGAGACATGATTGAAGACACTCCATTTAGAGTTTATTTTCTTCTTGATAAAACTGGCCTTTAACCAAAGAACTGCCCCTATCTCGACTACTGACAAAATGCATAGTCTCCAAACTGGATAAGCAGGATACAAGCTAAATGACTGTAGTATTATTTCCCTTCTCAGGTCTTTGATGGGGTTGAAGACTAGATAGACATAGTTACTTTCCTCTCATGACTTAGCCAAGCCATTTCTAATATAAGACTTAGACTTCTTAGGATAGGATAGCTATTGAAACATTTAGCATATGTTTCTTGTTTGATGCTGTTCATGCTGGTTGTAATTCTGATTTTTATGTATTATTTGCTTCTTCTTTTCCCTGGACAAAACTCGATATTTGTTCCTATTGTATATAGTTTTGTATTAGGCTTAGAACTCTCTTATTTAGAAAAAAAAGGAAGAGGCATTGTGGGACCTCCTTCAACCAATAGGCTTTAAGATACCCACCCACTTTGGGAGTGGTCTCATGTACTATAGATGCAGATGAAAGGCCTGAATGGCTCCCTTTGTGCTTGATTCTTTCCAGTTTCCAGCGCATGCAGAGAACTGCAGATTGCTACCCTTACTGTGAGTTTTTCCCCAAATAAATAAACCTTTGTTATACTCCATTCCTAGCTGTTGTTGAACTCTTTGGTGTGACATCATCTCTCTCTTTTATTATTATTATTTTTTCTTTTTTCCTCAAGACAGGATTTCTCTGTGTAACTCTGATTGTCATGGAACTGTTTTTGTAGACCAAGCTGGCTTTACACTCACAGAGATCCTCCCACCTCTGCCTCCTGAGTGCTGGGATTAAAGGTGTACTCTCCTGATTGAACCTGTAACTCACTGTTTCTGCTACTCTGGCTAGTCAGCTTGCTCCTTAGATTCTTTGTCTGTCTCTGTTTCCTATGCTGGGATTTGAGGTAGGCTGCTGGAACTCTGACTTCTAGTGGCTTGTGGGGATCAGTACTCAGGGTCTCCGCTCATGTGACACATACTTTACCAGCAGAGTCATCTCCCCAAACCGTGCTTTGTTTTTGCAGACAGAGGCTGGGTCTCCACAGCTCAGACCCATGTCTAGCTTGCAATCTTCCTACCTCAGTCTCCTGATCCCTGAGAGTATGGTCATGTACCACCGCACCTGTTTCGAGCACACACAGTTTTTATTTAGGAAAATGATGTTTTTCCATATGTTTCATTTTTTATGAATCTCTCGAGGATATACAGTGCTACTGGGGTCATTCGGTCGGCAGATGTGAAGATTCTGGACACGGAATCTTAGGGCTGTGAAGGTGGAGGTAAGGGGACTCCTGAGGCTTGCTGGCCAGCAAGCCTTGCCTAATGATGAGCTTTAGGCCAATGGGAGAACCTGTATTGATACATTAGGAGGTTCTATAGCTTCCACATGCACACTCACGTGCCCGTGCTCGCACATAAGCAAACTCAAGCACATGCATTTAAAGATCTTTTAAAGATCTGATTATGTTGCTATTTTTATTTATTTATCCATTTTATTGCTACTTTGTATTTCATTTTATTATAATTGGAAAAATATAATAAAAACATCTCTAAAACTCTGGATTGACATTATATAATTCCACCATTAATCCCTATCTTTAGAGAAAGACATTTGGAACAATGTAACTTTCAGTTGGATATTGAGACATCTTTGACAAATTAGGGTGCAGAATTCTGAACGTGGCTCTTCAATATTTTGCTTGTGTACTAAGGAAGCAAAGTCATTAGTGCTATATCCAAAAGTTAAGCATGACTTGGTCTTGGGAACATTTTTTATTATATAAAAATTATCCAATCCCTAAAGACCTTTTATTTGTATGTATTATGTCAACTGATATTGACTGCAATTAAAATGAGAACTTTAAAAACTATGAAAATAGACACTACATTTACTGATGTCAGAATGGTAATGTCAACTAGGATCTAGAAAATTCCAGTCTGTGACAGAAGAAGCATGGAAAACACAAAGAATATGTCAGGGTTGTCAAGAGAATTATTTTAATCCCATGCATCTATTAAGGTGAGACAGGGATGTTGAGGTGTGTGTGACCTGCAGGTCTGATGGTCTCCATCTTCTCCCAGGAACTTGCACCAGTCTCCAGCACATGCATACTCCATGTCCCAAGCCCATGCAGTTTGAATTAGTCCCAGGATTATAGTTTTCCATTCTGTCTAATGTTGACAGATTTATTTTACCTTCGTACTTGCGTAATTAAAACTATTATAAAAGAGAATTCTATATAAAAGAAATTTTTATTCATAAATCAGGAAATTGGGAATACATTCGTCTTCATCATGCTTATTTTACTAGCTTAATTATGTCAAATTGCAAAGACATACAAATGAGGCCATTTTCCTTGATATTTTAAAACATTGTCCTTCTTGAAAAAAATAACTAAGCCTGAAATCAAATTTCCAAGTTTTGGTAACTCTGGAAATTAGACTTTGCTTCTTAAGAAGATGTATCCATGGCATCTTTTAGATGAATGTCACCACACCCTGCAAGTCCCTGATGCCGACACGCAGGAAGAGAGGCTGGCCATCTGTTCATGGTGAGGCTACATGTTGTTCTCGGTGCGGGAAGAGATTCGGTGATACCAAGCTTAAGCCACTGATACGCGTCAGTCAGGTGCTGATAGACACGTTCTAAGTACCTATAGAATTCCCCGACCCACGCATGAGCTTATGGACTCAGTTGTTGGCTAGAGCGACTGCAAAGAGGTGCAGAGCGACAGGACTCTCGGATGAGGTAACCTCTGATATTTCAACACGAAATTAAAAGATGACTTAGCCCTGTCATGCTCGAAAGCCATAACCCTTGGACGAAATCTTAACGGGCATCACCAGTGAACAGCAATGACGCACAAGACTTGCTTTTCTTCTCCACTGCCTCAACTCTCCCTCCAATGCCCTCTTCCGGGCATAGCATGAAGGATCCCAGAGGGACGTGCAAAACCATGAACACTGCAGCTGCTGTTTTTAGTCCCACTGTGTGCTGAGGAGCAAGGGGTTTATGCGAATTATTTCCACTACGTGAATTTCTGGGACGGCTTCTGCTGTTTCCTCTGTTTCTTCCATGAAGAAAATGGAAACAGGGAGTTGAAGGGTCTTACCTGTTTACACAGCCAGCCAAAAAGTAGAAGCTATTAAAAATGCCATGTCTCTAAGAGTAGGGTGTGTCTTCAAAAAGCAAGGGCACGAACAATACTTTATGCAAAAGATTAACTCTCCAACTGTGAGGTTTAGCTGATTTTTGGCTTCCTGATTTTTTTTTAAGTGGTTTCCTCCTCATCTCTTCCATCACAAAACTGGCTCGCACGTACTATCAGGAAAAGCAGTTGACATCGCCCGAGATGCAGGCAAAGGAAGATTTTCCAAGTATCTTTTCCAAAAAATAACACGTTTTCTTAAGACTAGAAACACAGTCATCTTACTACGCACTACAATTCGGAAAGGCCGGAACAGTACAGTTAAGGTGGTTAACCGCGGCTTCTTGGAAGGAGCTGGTGAACAGGTTTGAGGTTTTCTTTGTTGAGGGTTGTCCCTCTCTCCATGGAGCCTTGTGTGCAACGGGCATGGCTTCTGGACCAGCCAGTACCGCCTTAAATGGCTCTTTGAAGTGGGAGGTCTTTATGACAAGAAAACGAGATGACCAGAGGATAAAAAGGATAAAGTAATAAAAGACCAAGAGCGTGGACGGTGTGCTTTCGCCACCTAGTGGACCTAGCTATATTTGCATGCCTATTAGGGTCACCAAACAACTTGTTTTTCAAGATTTTATTTTGTTTAAAAGAATTAGATTCATAGAGTAACAAAATATTGTACACTGTCCACATTAATCTGTTTTCTTTTTAAAAATAAACCACATTTATTATTTACTATGCACTTATTTGTTTATTGTGTGTGCGTAGGAGGACATAGGCGTGCCATGGCTCATGTGTGGACGTTGGAGAAGAACTTACCACTGTTAGTTCTCGTCTTCTACCATGTGGCTCCTAGAGAACCTACTTAGGTCACAGGTGTGGTGACGAGTGCCAGGTACATTTAGCTACTGAGTCATTTCAATGGTCCATTCCCCCAAATTATTATCCTACTTATATATTATCTGCTATTTTATTATCCTATTATATTATTATCTGTAAAATATTATCCTACTTTGGTGACTTATCAGCTACTTTAAAAATCGTAATAATTACATATTTACGTATTATCCTATTTGGGTGATTTATGTATTATCTGTTATATTAAAAATGGAATAATTAATTTTTCTACCTTTCACCAACTTAATCTGTGAAAGGATCATTTAAGACAACATAAGTTTATTATGTAAGTTACATAAAATATCTTATGCTCATCAGACAGTGTGTAATTGTGGGTAGTATTGGGGCTCCATCATTTTTGTTCTAATATGAATCTTAAAAATTAATCAACATAGATGTTAGGATGTGAAATGCCAGCCATGGCAGAGACATGTAAAGTTAAGGGAAAGCTTCATGTGATTGCTGAAATTTTAAGATACAAATGCCATCCAAGCCAGTTTTTTTGAAAATTTTGTTCCATCGTTGTCAGGGTGAAACATTTATAAATTTTATCAAAAGTACTACATATTCAAATTAGAGGAATCTCACTATCCTGCTTTTGCTAAATTTGAAACAGGCTCATTTACATTGAAAATGGTATTATTAGGTCATACAGTATACCAATAAGATTAAGATGAGAATTTAAAAAGCAAGTGTGTGCCATGTGACTGTGATGTGTGTGCCCTGGAAGACCAGAGGAGGATGCTAAGCATCCACCTGCCTTATTCCACTGAGATAGGACCTTATTGAAACCCAAGTTCATTGTCCCTCTCTTTGCACTAGGCTGACCGGACAGTGAGCTCCCTGGTCTACTTACCTCCATCCCCACCTAGTGCTGACCTTCTGGGCATGTGTACCCAGGCCTGGCTAGGATTTGAGCTCGGGTCCTCAGGCTTGCACTGCCAATGCCCTCTTTTAGCCACACGCTGCCCTAGACTCATTTCTACTGTGTGATACGATACCAGGACCAGGCAATTTATACGAAGATGGCTTCATTTAGGCTTAAGGCTCCAGAGGGATAAGAGCCTGTCCCTATCACAGTGGGGAAGTGTTGCAGCAAACAGATGTGGCTTCTGGAGATGGAAGCTGAGAGCTCACAACACAAGCATGAAGCAGAGAGCCAACTGGGAATGCTGTATGGTGGTAGCCTCAAAGCTCAACCCTACTGACATACACTGTCCAACAAGGTCACATCCCTAAAACAGATCCAAACAGCATCAACAAGTATTGAAAGATCTGAGCCTATTGGGGACATTCTCATTCAAAGCACCACAAATGATGAACATTTTAGTGTCTTCCTGTAATAGCATAAGGGACTAGTATGGGAGAATTGTCTGTATTCTGTCAATCATGTTTCAAATAAACTCTGATTGGCCAGGCAGGAAATGTGGGTGGGAAAACCAGACAGGAAGTAGAAATGATGTAATGAGAACAGGAGAATTCTGGGAAGGAGGAAGTTGATTCCTCCCACTCCTGCCCAGACCACTGAAGCAGCAGGATGTGATCTGCCTCATTCAAAAAAGGTACTGAGCCACATGGCTAACATAGATCAGAAAATGGGTTAATCAAGATGTGAGAGTTAGCCAGTGAGAGGCTAGAACTAATGGGCCAATCAGCTTTATAACTTACAGAGATCTTTGTGTGATTTTTCTCTGGGGCTAAATGGCTGGGGGACCGTGCAGGACAGAAAAAACAAACAAGCAGGCCTGGCCCCCTTCATGTTACAAATTGGCGCCCACGTGGATAACTTCATCCACAAAAAGCCTGAGAAAGCTTAGGAAAGACTAGAGTAAAGCACCTTGGTTTTCAGCCTTGCCAGGAAAAAAGCTGGCTGTTTTAAAATGCTGGCTTTCTGGGCCTTCCTGCCTGGGAAACTCTGACTCTTTCAAGCAGGCAGTCGGGACTATGGAGCTATGGATACATTGTTGCAGCTTGCTCCATGGCAAGAAAATGCCATAGGGCTTTTGACTGTTGTTTATGGACACAGCCTTGCAGCTTGCTTGCTGGCAAAGACCTTAAAACGCCAGAGTTGTGGCGAAAAACTTCTGCATATTCCTTAGCAAATTAAAGACCCATGTGGTCAGAAAAAGAGAGATATACAGTAAAGATAGATTCAAAGAGAAAAAAAACCCTCTAAATGTTTTACAGTGTGTTAAAAATATATACAGGCTAAAGATTAATGTTCAAAAGAAAGGAAGGAAGGAAGGAAGGAAGGAAGGAAGGAAGGAAGGAAGGAAGGAAGGAAGGAAGGAAGAAAGAAGCCTGGGAGGTAGAGACAGATGGATCTCTGTGAGTACAAGGATAGCCTGGTTTACAGAGGGAATTCCAGGACAAAGATATACAGAGAACATGTCTCAAAAAGCCAAAAGTTAAAAATAAAAATAAAAGAAATAGAGGTTAAAATAAAGCCACGTAAAGATGGAAAACACACAGACAATCTTGATACTGTATGTTATTATGCTCTTTGAATTGTTTGAATGCTGAGGAAGGAGCAACAGCTGCTAAAAGATATTTGCTTTTTCAGACCCAGGCCAGCTGGCCTTGGTGAGTTCTCGATAGAACATCCCCATTGTCTCAGTGTGTGGGTGCACCCCTCGCAGTCCTGAGTTCCTTGCTTGTGCTCCGTCTCCTTCTGCTCCTGATTTGGACCTTGAGATTTCTGTCCCGTGCTCCTCTGTCTCTGTCTCCCTTCATCACCTGATGAAGGTTAATATTCATGAGGACATAGAGGACAATGAGGAATACTGAGAACTC
The DNA here is from genome assembly GCF_037038515.1 of Microtus pennsylvanicus. NCBI lineage: Eukaryota > Metazoa > Chordata > Mammalia > Rodentia > Cricetidae > Microtus > Microtus pennsylvanicus. Next base: position 9,891,178 of record NC_134595.1, on the reverse strand, counting down.
AAGAACAATCGCAGTGGGTTTTTGATCCTACTGCACGTACTGGCTTTGGGGGAGCCTAGGCAGTTTGGATGCTCACCGTAGGAGACCTGGATAGAGGTGGGCGGTCCTTGGGCTTCCCACAGGTCAGGGAGCCCTGATTGCTCTTCGAGCAGATGAGGGAGGGTGACTTGATCGGGGGAGGGGGAATGAAAAGGGAGGCGGTTGCGGGGAGGAGGCAGAAATCCTTAATAAATAAATAAATTAAAAAAAGATATTTGCTTATAAATGCTGCAGAATTAATCCAAGATAGGTATTTTGAAAATACCTTGGCTTCACAGTTGAAGTCAAAATGTATGTTACTTTGGAGAAGAGATTTTGCTTTTGTTTCCACAGAAAATGAGAGGCTGTGGATTCATTCAGAGTTAAGAAGAATCAGGTTTGATCAAGGAAGACCACCTGAGAAGTCTCCAGCACGAATAGATGGCCCAGATGTTGAGTTCTTCATCCAGAACAGGTTCAAGACTGCTGCCTGAGATGTTCAAGACTGCTGCCTGAGATTGACAAGATTCACAGGATACTTCAGTTAAGATTTAATCATAATTCTAAAATTTCTTTAGGTCCTCATAAGATTATTAGCACCCCCAAACAGCTGGAAGTAGCCTGGAATACTACGCCCACATTCCCAAAAAATGGATTATCTATATTTTCCTTTTTTTTTTTAAAGAGGGGGAAGTGGTGTGGGAGAATTGTTTGTATTTTGTCAATCATGTTTCAAATAAACTCTGATTGGCCAGGCAGGAAATGTGGGTGGGAAAACCAGACAGGAAGTAGAAATGATGTAATGAGAACAGGAGAATTCTGGGAAGGAGGAAGTTGATTCCTCCCACTCCTGCCCAGACCACTGAAGCAGCAGGATGTGATCTGCTCCATTCAAAAAAGGTACTGAGCCACATGGATAATATAGATCAGAAAATGGGTTAATCAAGATGTGAGAGTTAGCCAGTGAGAGGCTAGAGCTAATGGGCCAATCAGCTTTATAACTTACAGAGATTTTTGTGTGATTTTTCTCTGGGACTAAATGGCTGGGGGACCGGGCAGGACATTAAAAACAAACAAGCAGGCCTGGCCTCCTCATGTTACAAGGGACATCCACTGACTGCAGTCACTGGGTTGTGAACTTAAATTCAGTGTCCTCTATGACATAGCATAGAACCTCAATCCTGCTTGTATGTAGATACAATGGAATTATATAGTAGTCTTTGAAGACATTCAATAGACCCATAGAATGTTTATCCCTATTATGTCCCTTTCCTTCTATAATGTGGTGATAGGATTGATTCTTGTTGGAAAGCCTAAATGTTTGGCTACATTCTGATGTTTATAACTTATATGTTTGCCTCAATTCCATGTTTTTCTTCATATTCCAATGGAATCCATCAATAACTGTGGTCACACTTGCCTTGAAATCACTTAGACACTCTTCTGGTGTTTTCATCTCTACAAATGTGCCCTAGAGGTGTCTTCTTTCACCTGGATTATTCTCTTTCCTAACTGGTCCTTTTTTCTTTATCCTCCAATTTGTGCTTTCATACAGCCTAGCTGTGAAACACAATTAATAAAAACTCAGGGTCAGAAATTGGGGTTCAACCTGAAGATCTGAACAGCAAGACAGTCAGCCACTGGCTCTTGCCTCAACCTCAGTCTCAAATGGTGATCCTGCTTCCAGGAATCTCAGAATGAGACTTTTTTTTTGAGAGCTGTTATCTCCCATTTTATAATCCTCTCTAGGGTTGAGATTAAAGGTGTATACCACTGTCATTAAAGACATGCACCCCCTAGTTTCTATGGCAACTAGTGTGGCTGCTGGGATTAAAGGTGCATGTCATTATAATCTGGTCTGTAAGGCTGACCAGTGGGACTGTTTTACTCTCAGATCTTCAGGCAGTCTTTAGTTATTAAAATACAATCGAAATGCCACTACATAGCTAGACTATATAATCTTTTCCTCCTTCCTTCCTGAACTCAAATTTGTCCTCTAACTTCTCCTTGCTGTATAGGACAGTCCACATTCCTTATTCTGAACTCTACACAATATACAACACACCAGCATGATGCTTAATATGTAAAATGAATAAAATGGATATGCTTTAGCCTTGTGCCATTGATAACAAATGCCTTGAGTTGCTAGTTGTCTTCTCTGAGATTTATGGATTTCTATGAAAGAAAATGATGGTGGAGAAAGGGCCACTGTCCATGTCTACAGCAAGCAGATTGTCACAATGACTCATTGTTTTCTAGAAATCATTATAAGCAAGAGCTTGGCTAGAGACCATCGAATAACACAAAATCCAGTACTCTCAAAATCTACTCTATTTCTCCAAATAAACCTAAGCATGGTGATCGAGCTATCGCTCCTGCCTCAAAGACACTTTCTAGGTTGGGAAGAGACAGCTGGAGTCATAGACTAGAGATTGGATGGGCACCACTGCCCTTTGGCACACCTCTTTCTAGTTTCCCTTCTCTACCACATTAGGTTAAGACATGACCAAGTAGGCAATGTGATCCCTAACCTCAGTCTGTCTTTGTTTTGTGGAACATGCTGTCAACACAATTTAATTTGAGGTCTTAATATATTGTTTTTTTACTTATGAAAATCTTTGTTAGTAACCAGTGTTTTCCAGCTGCGGTGATTAATATCGACTGTCAGCTTGATTGGGTTAAGAAACGCCAGGGCATTAATCAGACATACCTCGAGAGTGTCTGGGGTCATTTTCAGAGAGTACTAACTGAATGAAGAAGATCAACTGTAAATGAGTATGGTGCTTTTTTATGGACATGGGCTCTGGATTGAATAAAAGGGGAAGCAGAGAAATTCTGCTAAGCATTCCTTTTTTTCTGCTTCTGAGACACAGGCAACTAACCCTACAGTCTACTGCCTTCAAACTCCCGCTTTCCTGACCTTGCCTGTCATAATGGACTGTGTGTTTTTACCCTGCGAGCCAAATTAAAACTTTCATCCTTACATTGCTTTGCCAGGTGACCAGCCATTCACAGACATCTGTCTACTTGTCTGAGGACGCTTCTGGAAAATGCTCCAGAATTTACTGTGTGAATACTGTCTAGGAAGTTGAATAATACTAAAATATAACAATGGCTTGTAATGATTGGGATAATAGTTGCCAGGCAGGTTTGGACAGAAATAGAGATCGACTCTTACCTCTTAAATTCAAGATTAGAAGCACAGATGACTTGGTTTGCCTTCCTTTCCTTAGCTTCTCAGGCTACCATCTTGACATTCTCTTACCTTTTACTGAAGAGGAGCAGCTTGAACTCATTCCTTCTCACTGTTTTATCCACCATATATGCCCCAAGGGCACCAAAACTCCCTTTCCACCAGCTCTCCCTTTTCTTTGCCACTCCATCCTGTGTTCACATTTAGCTACATTTTATACATCTTCACCAGTTTTTATTTTCAAATACTTCCAACCCTATCCCTCCAAACAGTTCTTCCCCTGTGATCAATCACATGAGTACATTGCTTTTTGTTTAATATTATCACTATCTAGCCTAAAATATTTTAAAAGTCGTTTCCTGTGGCCATCATTCTTCTTCCTCCTTCCTTAATGAGTTCACATCAACTCTACGTCTGGGACAAAGGGAATGTTCAGGAAAAAGTTGTTTGCAAAACTACTCACATTTCCCTTCCTGGAATTTACCCAGTCTCATTAATAATGTTTTTTTATTCAATATAATGACACCAGCATACCCCATCTGTCTTAGGGTTTCTCTTGCTCTGATGAAGCACCATGACCAAAAAACAAGTTGAGGAGGAAAGGGTTTACTTCTATGATACTATTCATCTTTAAAGGAGGCAGAGGCAGGCGGATCTCTGTGAGTTCGAGACCAGCCTGGTCTACAGAGCTAGTTCCAGGACAGGCTCCAAAGCCACAGAGAAACCCTGTCTCGAAAAAAAAAAAAAAAAGGAAGCCAGGACAAGAACTCAAAAAGGGAAGGAACCTGGAAGCAGGAACTGATGCAGAGTCCATGGAAGGGTTTGTTTGTTTTACCGCTTGCTCAGCCTACTTTCTGACAAAACCCTGGACCACCAGTCCACAGAAGGCACCACCCACAATGTGCTGCGCCCTCCCCCACTTACAATCAATTAAGCAAATGCCTTACTGGCTTGCCAGCAGCCTGACCTTATGGTGATGTTTTCATTTTTGATGTTCCTTCCTCTCAGACAACTTCAGTTTGTGTCAAGTTGACATAATACAATCCAGCAACACCCCCCTTTCCAATATCATAGTCATTGCCATGGTTATTCTGATAATGAATAACCATGGAATTCTAGCTGCTTCTGTGCCTCCATTGTTTCCCCCTCCAGTCAATCTGCATTGCCCACAGAGTGCTGTCTCCTTACCAGAAGTGTGTTTAAAACACTCTAGTTTTTTTTTTTTTCTTCGGAGTCTTAATTGACTCTCCTGGGCTGATAGGATTGAGGTATACTCCCTAGGAAGATGTTTTTGCCCTGGACGACCTTTTCTTCTCTTTGCACACCTTTTGTTCTCTGCACACAGTGTTTCTCGGTGTATTGATTATATGGCTTTCATGCACTTCTATTTGGAGAAACATTAGACACACTACAGCTTGGTGAACATCTCATAACCAGGTCAAGCATTACTTTGCCTTTGAAATTTTTCTCATTTGCTGTGCTATTGACTCGTTGGGATTATAGTATTTTTTATTTCTAACCTTAATGCATTGCTTCTAAATCCAGTTTAATTTATTTCAAATGAAGCAATAGGTGAGAGCACTTTTGATCATTTCTAATTGCAAAAAACAAATATGCATTCTTTTTTTTTTTTTACAAATATGCATTCTTAATAACTTTTGTCCAAGTGTTTTCTTTCAATTTATGTCTTTCTTTTATTTGGCTAACTTTATTTACTATTTCCAATGAAACCTTCTTCCCTTAAATGAATGATTTGGGGAGTGGTACTTAGAGAGGCTTACAACCATAGCCAAGATGCATCTGAAAACATAGTGTGACTTTGTTATTCACAGATGGACCACCTCATCTTCATCAGTTCGTCATGTGTTGTCTGTTAACCCTCAATCATTTGGCACCTGCCAGTCTATATTCTGTATATTCTGGACATTTCATATAAATCAGTTCACATGTCTGGTGATTTTTGGTTCTTAACAGTTCACTGGGCATGTTTCAAGGTTCATTTTATATTGTAATGTGTGTTTGTGCCATGTGTACTTGTCTGGGTGAATGGACATAACATCTTGTTCATCATTTATTTGATGGACATGTGAGTTCCTTCTACCTTGTTGCATATGGATTTTTATGTACAAATGTTTATGACTAATGCACTTTTAATGGAAATCACGTTTTCTTGTTGTACTCTTGTTTGGGAATGTGGTTAAGAACATAGGCCTAAAGTTGGATTATTTACGTTAAAGTTTCAAAACTTACAATCTATGTGTCTTTGAACAATTTTTGTCCTTTATTTTGGTTTCAGTTTTGTCATATTTCAGAGGAGGCTATTAATATCGCCTTCTTTGTGAGCTCTTTGTTAAGTAAATTAGTTTATAAAAAGTATACAGGATAGTGTCAAGACTATCATAATTATCTTAACGCTTTTGCTATTAATGGTTACTTATCTAATAGTTTTTAAATTACACACTCTTGATTGTGTAAGTTAATTATATAATAACTGCTTTCTGATAAACTTAGATTGTTGAACTCTACCAATTGATGTTGTTCTTTGTACAAGTGAATTAGTCACTACACTCCAGAGTAGATAAAGGTTCTTAAAATAGGCCTGTTGTGTCAGTTACAGGAAGATCACTTAGCAGAATTTCTATTATATTAAAGCTGCTCATATAGACAAGTGGAAAGTTGAATAAAGTTGTATGTGTTTCCTTGCAATACTTCTTTTTATGCTCAGAATTTGTGCCTGCATTTAAAACAGGAATAAGTACATGGGAGGATATGTCTAAAGCTCTAGGCTTCACATTAACTGTGTCCACAACATATACTGTCATGGGGTTGAAGGAACGTGTTGTCAGAGTCCATGAGAGTTACAGTAGATGACAACCAGAGTTCAGATGTCAGTCCACCAGAGGAGTGATTCTCTGATAGAGGTTAATCCTGACCAGGCAAGGCCTTCAGAACCATTGACTCTGGACACCATTGCTTACATTTGTTAGGGTAGCTTGGTGTCCCCTCAATACCTGTATTGTAGTGTGCAATCTTATGATTACATCTCATTCTTATGGGCACATATATCTGCGGTGGTCAGGAATATGACTTTTCATTTATTTATATAATTTTGACATATAGAAAATATAATAGGACATGTTTCATAGGTAGATCTTTTGTCCCATGAGGACTGCAGACATGTAAAAGCCTGCTTTGCTCCTTTTGCTCAGACTAACTACACAATTAGCTCACTTTTACCTCAGAGCAAGTTCAAACTAGAGAAAGGCTTTCTGTAAATAGATGTTAAGTTCAAAGCTTTGCAGTTGTGCACAAGATCAGAGTCACAAGTGTCTAACCAAGGTTACTACACAAAGCACCCTAAGAAAAGCATGCCGATTCTTCACTTGCCTAGTCTAACTGAGAGTAGACCTATGTCTCAAAGTCTTTCATTGGACATTGTGCACCATGTTGGTCACTGTCTTACTCCTGTGACCTTGGAACCTTTTGTTGCCATGGTAAATGGCTCAACTACTTAATCGCTTATCCTACAAATGTGCTCTTAACCAATGAGAAGTAACTCTTGAAAATTTGTTTTATCACTTCAAGATTCCTGTAAGAAGGAGAGTTTTTGAGGCTAGAGGATAGGAAGTTAAGAGAAATTAGAGTTAGCAGAAGAATTAGCATAGAGGCAGATGAATAAAGAAACTTGTTCAGAACAGTACAGTATAAGATGTTCATTCGCCCTCAGATACCCTAAGTGCCTTTTGCTTGCTGTACTATCTGATTTGAACACTGAAGAATATCTTGAGCCTGGACCTTTGATATGTTGTGAAGTCTAAGCTGAAAATTTTTATTTCCTGACAAAAGAGGGCATATTTATATGATCTGAAGAGAACTTAGAGTATGAAAAATTATTTGAATAGATTTTTGAATGCTTGGGCATTCTCTTGTTCTATAAGCCTGGTTTTGACCGGGAAAGTGGTTTGGAAGCCCCCCATTCCCACCCCCTGCACACACTCTTTTATTTTTATAGGACTTTGGAATCTTAGAACTTTTGATGAGATGGACCAGTCAACTCAACATTCTGCAGCTGCTGAAGTACATATACCTCAGAAAACTGCTGCAAACCCTTACATCAGATCTCTGATTAGCCCACACACCTGGCACCATTTCCACCTGAGGACTCATGGACGCTCTTTCTCTTTTGCATTCCATATCTCACACAAGTTTCTCTAAGTGGAAGACTCTGTCTTGATACTTACTGGCAAAATAATTAGAACATGTGGGTTTCAGACACCTATAAGGTCAGAAGGTGATGACAGACAGCATGGGTCGATTGATTTCCAACAAAATTTGTGATTCTTGAGATATTTCTACTGAAAGTACTTGACACATGCCTCTCTGTGTTCCTCATAACATGTAGATAGTCCAAAATTCCAACTGAGCAGAAACAAAGGCATTACTTCCAAGCGTTGTTTATGGGTTTGGAAATTCCAATTGAGTGACTTCTCTCTAAGATAATGCAAGGAGAGGGCAGTATTTCAGGCTTAAGTAAGGTGGAACCTTGCCACTAGTTAGTTCCTGGCTGCTTAGCCCTGAAATAATCACACAGAAACTATATTATTTAAATCACTGCTTGGCCCATTAGCTCTAGCTTCTTATTGGCTAACTCTTATATTAATTTAACCCATTTCTATTAATCTGTGTATAACCATGTGGCTTACTGGCTAAAGTTCTGTGTGGCTCCTGCAGGCCTACAAGGCTTCTCTCTCTGATTCCTCCTCCTTTCTCCCCACATTCCGCTTAGTTTTCCCCACCTACCTTTATTCCCTACAAAGGCCCAAGACAGTTTCTTTATTCATTTATGGTAATCATAGCATACAGAGGGAAATCCCACATCAACAACTTGCTTTGGTCCACTCTATGTTCAATGGGAATGAGAGTCATCTTCGAACCTTTTCAGATGATAAGTTGGCTTTGTTATTTGTGACATGGGTCCTATTACAATCAGAGAAAGGAAGGTGTTGGCTATGCTGAATCTAGAAAGATTTTGGAAAAGACTAGTTATTACTGGTTGTCTTTCACCTTTATTCAGGTGTTAAAACAAATTCCTTAAGTAAATCTAGATGTCACATACTATGACAAGGCCAAAAGATAACAAAAATTACATGGTCAAAATATCCCTGATTCATCCAAAATCTGATTTAGTCTGAATTAGATTGAAGTACTATTCCCTTTTAGTTATGGCATTTGCTTGTGATCCTACACTAGGGAGGTAGAGGCAGAAATATCAGAAGTTGAAGGTCATCGTTAGCTATGTAGCAAGTTTGAGGCCAGCCTACCCCCCATAAGATCTTGTTACAAATCAACCAACCAATAACAAACACTGGTTCCACCAATTAATTAGTAACACTTTCAACTCAAGTCGGTGTTGTGGTTATTTTGTTTGTTTGTTTTCATCGGCTGAGCACAAGCCAGGCTCTTCTGGGAGAGGGAACTTCAACTGAGAAGAAGCCATCATCATATTGGCCTGTGGGCAAGTCTATGATAAGGGCATTTTCCTGACTAATAATTGATGTGGGGGGCCTAGACCACTGTGAGTGGTGTCACCCCAGAGCGTATGGTCCTGGGTTGTGTGAGAAAGTGGGTTGAGCTAACCATCGAAAGTAAGCCAGTCAGTAACATTCTGCTATGGCCTCGGCATCGGTTCCTGCCCTGTTTCTGCCTCGAGTTTGTACACAGATTTCCCTCAGTGATGGAATGTAGGCTGAAAGATAAACTTCTTCCTTCCCAAGTTGCTTTTAGTCATTTGGTTATCACAAAGATAACAAGCTAACTAGGACAAACATTCTCCGTGGCCCAGTGCTTTCATTTGCAATTGGAATTCTGTAAGAATTCTTATGAGGGCTAGAGAAGTCGGTAAGTACACAGTTTAGAGCAATGCCTGGTCCACTTAGATAAACCTGCATACTTTGAGAGAGGAAGCCAGTGTCTAGCATGTAGTTACTGTCACAACAGGTTCCAGGAATAATACTTGGATATTGACATTCATTACTTACGCATCCTTCCCAATGGCCTTCTATGCAACATAAAGACGGCCATCACTGTCATTACAACATCAAGACTGCTATCACTGTCATTTCAACAAGAAACTGGGGCCCAGAGAATTTGAACACTCTTAAAGGGATAGCAATCTTTAATCCCAGATATAATGAACTTCTGTGGCTACATTGTTTTGTTTTCTATTTCCAGTCTGGTTTTCATAGTAAAATGCACATGTCCTATGTGTATAACTTGACGAATGTGTGAAGATAAACTCACTGACTTCAAGGCAGAGCAACGTGGGGATTATGTCTATTCTTTCAGCTCATTCCCTCATGGTCTATCCAGTCAGTGCTTCATTGGCCTATGGAACCATGACTCTAACTTTTTGCTGGTTTTGCATGGCATGCTAATGCCGTCCAACAATGTGTACTCTTTTAGTGTCTGCTCCTTCTCCCTCCTTCTTCTATCCGTGAGAGCCATCTCATGTTGTTGAGTGTTATCCGTGGTTTATTCTACTCCATGGTTGTTCCATGTTCCATAGCACAATTGTGTTATAGTTTATTCTTTCTGTGGTTAGAGGGCATTTGAGTTGCTTACATGTTTTGTGTTTTTAAAATAATGATTCTTGTGGATACAGGGATAGAACTGATGTGATTTTCACAAGCCTGCCAGACAGGTTGAGGAGACAATTTGAACAAGTTGAGTCTTTCACCCAATATCCTTGTTGATTTTTATATTTTTGAGAGAGAGTCTCTCTCTATAGCTCTGCCTTTTCTGGCTTTGCAGTGTGTAGACCATGCTGACTTCACACTCATAGAGATCCTCATGCCCATACTTCCCATGTACTGGAATTAAAGTTATGTATCACCACCTCTGGCCCCTCCATGTTTATTTTTTAATAAATAAACCTTCACTATATTCTATGAGAATTTGTTCTAGGTATTGAACAACCAGAAGCCCAGAGAAGAGCTGTTATCAGGGGACCTAAAATTTTTTTTGGGGGGGGGCATAAAAATTCATGGTTTCTCAATCTTTAATTCAAATGCAAATACTGAAATCCTGCTTTTCGCTGTTTTTCCTTGTGATCCTTTGCATCCTCAGACAGCCTTTACCTTCAGCCCGATGAAACTCTCTTTAGCATGTGAAATACATTCAATCATGGTGTGACTCCTACACAACCACTGTTTCTAGGTCCTCCACTAAGGCTGCCTGGCTGGATGTAGGAGTGATGGGCTATCATCAGTTCATCACATGGGCTGTAATCGGTCCCATAGGGATGTGGCAAAAGCATGGTCCCACAAATAACAATTACAAACATACGTAGTGTGGGCTCATGGCTCGCTGTGTGTCTCATATTCTCTACGCATTTAATTGTAACTCTTTTTACCTTAACAACAGTCCTATAAGGAGACTATTGTTACTGTCAGGAGCTAAAACCTGAACGAGGTTAAATGTCCAAGCCACACTATAAGCAAATGAATTTGAGGGTAAGACATGGAAATCTAGAATCCAGACTCTTAATCTTATCCACCAAAGGAAAGAATTTGACAATCTAAGAAAAATAATTACAGTAAAAATAGGTGGAGTATTTATATCCTGGATGTATTTTGAGTTTCTCATGGCCTTTAAAAGAAAACTAAAATTGTCCTGCATTAAGTACAGCTCTCTCTATGCTTAGTCTAATCTTCTGTTCTGCTAAGCTTTGGATGATTTCTTTGAATAACAAGACTTAACTATTCATTCCGCAGTGGTGAATGGCAGAGCAAAGGTGAAGCATTTGGAGCTGGGTTTAGTGCATGAGTAAGTGATAAGAACTCAGCTAAGGACAAAGGTGATGAGTATTGCAGTGATTTAATACATGGGTATCCATGATAACAGGCATTTATTCTATATCCATAGGTGGTCTTAAGCAATCATATGGAGGTAGACTTACTGAAAAGCACTATCAATTTTGGGAAAAAATTAAGACCTATTTTAATGCCACTTAAATGTTCCTTGTTGCTGTTGTTGTTGGCGAGGAGTAAGGCAAGAATGCTGAGTGTCACACAGGTGGTTAAATGAGTATACATAGGGCCAGCAAGATGGCTCGGATTGTAGGAATGCTTGCTCTGCCATCCTGATAGTCTGAATTTTATCCTTGGAGCGCATTCTGGAAAGAGGGAACTGGATCGCAAAAGTTCTTCTCTGACCTCTACACTCACACTGTGTCAAACACCTGCCTACACTCACGTACACACATGCCCCCTACCACTTACACACACAAGTAAAAATTGTTGTTATAATTATTTATAGATAGCATCATTGAAACTTTAATAAAACAGATGAGAATACCTCCAAGATATCAGCATTAATGAACAACACTTTCACTAGTATGTATGTGCTGGCTAGTTTTATGTCAACTTGACAGAAGCTAGAATCACTGGAGAGGAGGGACCCTCAAACTGAGAAAATACCTTAGTAAGGTCAGGCTATAAGTAAGTTTCTAGGGCATTTTCTTAATTAGTAATTGATATTGGGGATATTCCACTGTGGGAGGAGTCACCCCTGCTCAGGTGGTCATGGATTCTAGAAGAAAGCAGGATGACCAAGCCACAAGGAACAAACCAGTAAGCAGTACCCCTCCATGGCTTCTACATCAGCTCCTGCTCCAGGTTCCTGTCCTGTTTGAGTTCTTGTCTTGGTTTTCTTCTATGATGTACTAAAGTGTAGAAGTGTAAGCCCAAATAAACCCTCTCCTCCCCAACTTGCTCTTTGGTCATGGTGTTTCATCACAGCAACAGAAACCCTAAATAGAACAGTGTAAACTAATTAATTCAATTTAGCATGCTCATATCAAATTTTATTTTTTCTGTTTATTTATTCTTCTTTCATCCAACACATTCCAGCAGCAGCCTCTCTCCATTCCTCTGAGCTCCCCCATCACAAGCCTTGTCTTCCTCTCAAAATTTCTTATTGCCAAGTTTCAAAATTATTTTATGGTTAACAATGAGTATGTTGGTGGTTTGGGTTTGTTATTTTGAATAATTTAAGTTTCTAATGAGTCAAACATTTAATAAGAAATTAAAGCAGAACTGGCAGACTCCACCTCCTAGTGGTAGGTTTAAATTAATGTAAGAAAGGACAATGGAGTTTTAAATCTCACATAAAACTGAAGAACACAAACATTATTTCTTCTTAGACTGTAGAAATACATAATTAACTGTAATGAGAATGATGCTGTTGCCTCCTTTCTCAGAATCATCTTCGGATGCTTACATTTGAATTTATGAGTTATCATCCAATGCCTGCTATATATATTTATCTTTTTCTAAGGGTGTACTGGTGGCACCCAGTCATGTCATTTTGCCTCCTGTTAATCTATGGTGATTTGAAAATATTGACTGTTGGGAAAAAGAATTCCATGATGTTTAATTGATTAAACGACACTAAGTGATCCAATCTGAAACATATATATGTGTTTTGTATATCTATTGACAAGGGTATTTTGATTGAGAAAGCTAACAAGTTTTTTTTTAATATCTAAGGGGAAAAAGATTTGAAACCAGAAAATTTTCGGTAATAACTTGCTGAGAATTTGGATGTAAATTATTCTATATGGCAGAAGTGCATAAAATACATTTGACATAGGACAAAAATCAGTCAAGAAAAAAATTGAATTAAATTAAGCACCAGAGGCAGCACATTAAATTGCATTAAAATTGACAAGAAGGTTTTCCTATGGTGTAATAACCTACTTTCTACAGTTCTATGACCTCCTGGATGTACTTGTACAATGACTGAAGAGCGGGCATAGCAGTGTGACAATCTTTCATATTTGCATTAATTCCAAAGATTGTAAGACAAGTTAATGACAGGGAAATGTTAGGAAAGATTTCAAGGTTATTCTCCTATATTTATGAGAGGATCTGTGCACAGGCTATTTATTTAGCATAACAGAGAGCACACATGACGCTGATTCATTTTTTTATTAATTAAATTCTTTTTTAACTTGTAGGGTATCAGAATACAGCATCTGTTTTCCCCTGATAGTTGTATTTTCTTTAAAATAAGAATTAAATGGGTGTTTTTTTTTTTTTTTGGTCTTTCTTCCTGCAGGAGAAAGGACTTTGGCAAGTGAAGATAAACATATGCAAATACTATCAATTGTTCTTGAGTAATTTTTAAACATGTAGATGTATGAACGTATGTGTATGTCAAGGTTGGCATTGTCATTCCATTTCGATTTTACATTAATCCAGTAATCCAGTGACTTGAGCTGAAGATATCCCCCCCCACACTCAGGCTTCCCACGTTTATTGCCTGGATGCTGATGCTAGCTTGAGTAGGGTCTGGACCATTTATAGAGCACACTAGCTAGTTCAAGTAGGCTACCCAGGGTAAGGTTTCTTTGAAGGTTATACCCAACCCCGATTTCTGTCCCACTGTCTACTTCCTGTTGGTCTTCTGTGCTTTCCCCTCTATAATAGACTATAGAGAAGTTGTGTACTAATAGATCTTCTGAAACCATGAGGTAAAATCAATCTATCTACCTCTTTCAAGGGGTTTCCTTCAGGCGTTTTGGCCATAGAGCTGCTAATGAAACGACAACGAACACGTGATCCTAGAAACGAGGACTTGCTGCTCTGATGAAGCCTGACTGCATGATTCTTATGCATTTGGAACCAGTTTGTGGGAACAGTTAGAGAACGGCTTGAGGCATATGGTAGAGAAGTTGTGTACTATATTCTGTTGTGAGTTCAGAAGATCAACGGCTTATAGGAATGAGGTTGACGATGGAAACAAAGATGTTTGGAATCAACCTACAACACAGACATTTTCTGACAAAGAAGTTATTTATGTTTTGTCCATATCCTGAAAATTTGAGTGAGGCATTTTTAAGAACAATGAACTAACTTATTTGGTGAAAAAAATATTTCAAGGAAGCATAGCATCCAGACAATAGCAGTTATTGGTGACTGCTTTTAGCTAGGTTTACAGTGATAAAGGTGTGAATATATATATAGGTGGTGTCTGCTTATATTCAGGACGAGTGATAAGAAATACTGAAGTAATACAAATAAATGTAAGTAATGGTTAATATTTTAGATTAAAGTGTAGATCTTGGTTAAATGGTAAGTTTGTGATTATTCAATTTACCTCAAAAAACTGCAATAATAATATTAACTAGAATGTCTATGCATGATCAAGAATGATGCCCCTTTCCTCTTTGTTCTGAGTATAGGCTGGTGCAAAACTTATGATCCTCTTAGGATCACAGGAGCATACCTCCTGATTTAGCTCACTAGTATTTTTAAAATACTAGTGGTTTTGAAAGGTGGTTAAAAGTAAGCTTGTGCCTATGATTTAGTGTGTGCATGTTTATATATGAGTGTGTGTTCCTAAATGTATGCATGTATTTGTGAGCACATATGTATGTTGCATGTTTATATGTTCATACATGTGTGTGTATGTCTGTATTCCTTGTATAAGTGCCTTAGTTTAGGTCTCTTTTCCCGTGATGGTATTCCTTTAAATTCTTTATTTACCTTGGCTTGCTTTGGTCAAAATGTGTGGTTAATCCCAGCACCAGTGTGTATAAGCTATCAGCATCCCTTTATAGATAAATGAAGAAAGTTGGGGATACTTATTTATCTTGTTGGATGCTAACCACAAAAATAAAAACATGCAGGAGACAGTTATACTCAAAGGCAAGAAAAATCCAATAGGATAGCTCTCCTCTATGATTAGTGGATAAGTAAGAATTGCAGTGTCTTTTGATGCTACACAGAGCACACAGGAAACCATCACTCAGTGCATTAAGGTGACCTGTTTGGCTCCAAGGAATGGCTTTTATGTTTTTCTTGGTAAATTTACCTCTTCATGCATCATTATCATATTACTTCCATGGAACTTTTTACTCTATAATTTATTAAGAATGATGGATTTATAAAAACCACATATTGGGCATAAATAATGTTTTATAGGTTGGGTCACTCTGCTAATCTACCAGTAGAAGATTTGGAGATATAAAAATCCCAAAGTTTTCTCTAGACAAGTCATATACTCATTAAATATGTACCTTTCAGTGTCCTATGCAGCTAGGAGTGGCCTTGGGCACAGGGTGGCCAGTGAAGTGTAGATATAGACAGTTTCTTCAAGGCTGTTATGCAAGACCTGATAAAATAGAAACTGATAAGTTTCCTTTGTTTTTATCTTTTTTATGTTTTATTCTTTGGTCTGGCATGAAGATATGTTACATATAGGTACGGCTATTATCCTGTCTCTACAACTGCCAACATCATTGTAAAATGTTTCCAGGAGTCAGTTTCTGATCCCACCTTTTGATGGATTACAAATTTTGGATACTTTGGTTTAACCCTTATGCCATGGAGAAATGCCTTCTCTTTAAAAGATTTATAATTATTGCTTTAAAGCAAAAATAAAATACTAAAAATAGAGTTATGGAATTTTTTGAGCCTTAAACACTGAATGAGATGGCTTCTGAAATCTGAAAAACCATTTGTATGATTAGAAAAACTGTTATTTACTGAATTAAATAGACTTTTCTCAGTTAATCTAGTAAAGTATATCTAGTTCAATAAGCTACTATAGAATAAATTCAACACATACCCTTGAAAAATTCTAGTGACGTCCCTTTAAATTTCTTCCGTGGATCTTAGTGTTCTTATTAAAATAGCTGAACCTGTAAACTAGCTTTTATCTGCTTTTTATCTCCAAATTAAGCATTTACCCCTTCTTGGTCCCTTAGCTTTTATTATTAAGATATAGGTCTTTTTTTAAAAATCCCCCTTCCCCGTGTGTGTGTGTATGTGTATGTGTGAGTGAGTGTGTGTGAATGTGTGTATATGTGTGAGAGAGAGAGAATGAGTGTGTGTGTGTGAGTGTGTGCGTGTGTGTGAGTGTGTCTCTGTGTGTGAATGTGTGTGTGTGTGAGTGAGTGTGTGTGAATGTGTGTATGTGTGTGAGTGTGTGCGTGTGTGTGAGTGTGTCTCTGTGTGTGAATGTGTATGTGTGTGTGTGAGAATGAGTGTGTGTGTGTGCACGTGTGTGTGAGTGTATCTCTGTGTGTGAATGTGTATGTGTGCACACATGTATGTACCCATTACATGGTGTGTATATGGAAGTTGGGGACAACTTGAGGAAGACAGTTTCCTTTGCACGATATGGATTCTAGGAATTCAACTGGTCATCAGGCTTTCTTGTCAGCCCCTATTTAATTAAAAATGCATCAACAGCAAGCACTTTTAATAATCCCCCCAGTGTGGCGACTTCTTAGAAAAATAGGAAACAACCTTCCTCAAGACCCAGTAATATCACTTTTGTGTATATATCCAAAGAATGTTTAATCATAACACAAGGATATGTGCTCAAACTATGTTTGTAACAGCATTGTTTGTCATAGCCAGAACCTGGAAACAACCTAAATGCCCCTCGACAAAATAATGGTTAAGAAAAATGTGGTGCATTTACATAATGGAGTACTACACAGCAGAAAAAATAATGACATCTTGAATTTTCCAAAAAAAATAGATGGAGCTAGAAAACATTATTATTTTGAGTGAGGTAACCCTGACACAGAAAGGCAATTATCACATGTACTCACTCATAGGTGGTTTTTAAACATAATGCAAAGAAAATCAGCCTACAAATAATAATCCCAGAGAACCTAGACAGCAATGAGGACACTAAGAGAGATTTATGTGGATATAATCTACATGGGAAGTAAAAAAAGACAAGATCTCCTGAGTAAATTGGGAGCATGGGGACCTTGGGGGAGAGTTGAAGGTGGGAGGGGAGAGGCAGGGAGGAGAGCAGAGAAAAATTTAGAACTCAATAACAATCAATAAAAAAGATTCTCCCTCAGCCCATTCTTTCAGAGTGCTCTACAGAGAATGACATCCATTTAGAATTCTGCCCTATTTGGATCATGTCTGGCTCTCCTCATAGGTGTCCTACATAATCATTTTGTTCCAGTAGAGTGGTAATGTAGTTTAGTAGCTAAACCTCATCTGTAAGTCAGTGTAACAATCTTAATGTTAATTAACAGTCATAACACATGCACTAAGTAGTGGTAAGTAGCAAGTGAGTAATATCTGCAGAAAGCCTGGCACTCAATAGATTAAGTGTTAATTTCTTCTTTCATGGCCAAACATTTCTTTAAGATCTTGGGGGCCATTTTTTATCTTCTGTCTTGGCTCTAAAAGATGAGTTTATTTATAAGCTCAAACTCTACAAATTTTATCTTGAATCTTTGGCTTCATTTGATCTTTGACATTTATGCTCAAATCTATGTTTTGGTTTAGTCTGTTCAGGTTAATGATGCACCAATATTGGTCTTAACTTAGGTTTCTATTTCTTATTGGCTCTCACTCCTGCAATTTGAAACAGTGTGTTGAGGTTTCCTGTGTCCTCAGACATGGACTTCCCTACCCTGGGCATATGGCTAGGAACAGATGTCTTGCTCTTTGTCTCAGGTGTTAGGGGAGAGTAACAATATTTGCTCCATAGCATAGATTTTGTGTGTGTGTGTGTGTGTGTGTGTGTGTGTGTGTGTGTGTGTGTGTGTGTGATGCATGCACATATTTGCATTCAGGACAATTATAGAGTGGTTAATTATTTCAGGCACATTACCAACTTTTTTATTCTTCTCTATCTTAAAATGACATAATAAAAGCTTTTCATTCAGTTTTTTCTTTTGTTTCATAAAACTATCACTGAAACAATTCATATACAATACATTATTCTATTTATGTTGACTAAATGTGACAAATAAAACTAATTAGAAACTATTCATATCAAGACTTTATCTTTCCGTTGAAAAAAGTTAGAGATATCTATTATGATACTGTCATGCAAATTAACTAACCTGAAGAAAGTTAGAATACCAATACATAACAGTGTTGAATTCCCATAACACTGTACCATTCCCTGGGTTTCGGTCCTTGACTGTTTAAGTGTAAGCATGTGCACATTCACCGTCTCTGCTTTTGAATGGGGATGTGACTATCTGCTTCAAGTTCCTTCCTTGACCTCCCTGCAACAAGGAACTGTGACCTGAAATTGTAAGCCAAAGAAATCTTTTTCCCCTTTAAGGGTATTTATGACAGTAACAGAAACGAAACTAGGGCATTTGCTGTCTGTTTTTACTTTCTTTTTCCTAAACATCAGATGCGTAGGGGAAATCTTGGTAGTGCATATAACTAAATTAGCTTATAATGAGGGGTGAATAGAAAATAAGAGTGAGTGAGGAGAAAAATCAAGGGAGAATAGGAACGAGGGATCTTCAGGAACCTTGGAGTAGAACTGTAGTGTTTCCTCCAGGATTAAATGTCTCAAACTTTTTATTGATTAATAAGCTTTCCTTAGAACAATGTAAATCATTCGATTACTTTCATATGGTGACAAACAAATCAGTTAAAGTAACCGCTACTTTATTGTAGTCTGGCCATGTTGGTCGCAGTGGTCCACACACATTCACACACAAACATACACACACACATTCATACACACATACACACACGAGGGGGGATTTTTTTTTAAAAGACCTGTATCGTAATAATAAAAGCTAAGGGACCAAAAAGGGGTAAATTCTTAATCTGGAGATAAAAAGCAGGTAAAAGCTAGTTTACAGGTTTAGCTATTTTAATAAGAACACCAGTGAGCACCATAAACCTAAAAACACTGCTTTTTAATGCATAATGAAATATGATCAGCTTCACACAGTGAAGGAGCTCAAGTTTACTAAAGTCATTTTCCTTCTGCTTCCCACTTCTTAAGCGATTTCCTTTATTAATATACACTCTAGCATGAAACAGACATAATTAATTTTCATGATTTGATGTTTTGAAACTTTTTATGTTTTAAGATTTAAATATATTTAAATAGTCTCTTTAGATTTATTCTTAACTAACTCACTGTGAGTGGTTTTTAGGTATGATTGGTTTTCTTCTCTAATGAATAAAAACCATCTACAATAATTATTAAATTGTCTCTTATTAGCATTTGGACTTTAGAGCACTGGAAGTACTCGTATATGGTAGGGACAAATTTAATCAGATTCATGCAATTAAACTCAGCTTCGTGCATAGACAGCTTCCACCCCTTCCTTTTCCCACTGCCTAACTTGTCCATCTGTTTCAGTGCCCGTTATCTTTCAATTCTTACTTTCATAGACCTCACCAATGATTTCAATGAAATCCAGTGGGCTTTGCTATCTTCCCAGCGTCATGTCTATAGTGTGGCTTGCTCTTCTGTCCCCTTTGAAATGCTCCCTGACCACCTTCCTGCTGCCCTCGCCGTGATGTCACCCACCCATGTATCACTTGTGCTTACTAATTCCTATTTCTTTTCCAGCACTTAAAATTCTCTGACGTTCCATCTGCGCTGATTCTCTCTGTGTGTTACTGGCTTCAACGCCATCTCGATGTCTATATGTCTCAAATTTGTTCCTTAGATTCTGTTCTCTATTCTGAGTTCCAACCGTATTGTTCACACTAAATTTTTCTAGGTACATCAAACTCATTTCTATCAAAACCCACATTTTCTATTTTCTTCTTCTCAGGAAGTTATGTAGGTATTATTTAGCGAGAATGAGCAGACTTGCTCAATAAATATTATTTTGAGCAGAACTGATTCCTGGAATTGGGCCTTCCATAAAAAGACATTTTCACTAGCTGTTGATCTTGAGTCTGTGAGCTCCCACGAGCTCAGGTCGGCTCTCTCTGTGGGTTTCCCCATCATTTTCTTTTTACAAGGGCCACTATCTCATAACATGCGGGGAGTTTCCTGGTGACATACACACCTCATATTATCATAACAGGGAAACCCAGAGAGAGTCTTCATGGCACTGACCTAAGTCCTCTTCATGTGGGAGACAGTTTGTGTAGCTTGGTCTGTTTGTGAGGCCGCTGGCAGTGTGACCAGGATTGGTCCCCGAAACACGAGAGGGTTTTTTGGAACCTATTCCCTATAATGGGATGCGTTGCTCATTCTTGATGCAGGGGGTGAAGAGCTTGGTCCTACTTCTACTTGATATGCCATGCTTTGTAGATGCCCCATGGGAGGCTTTACTTTGCTGAGGATGGGAGAGGTAGAATGGAGATAGGGAGAGTGAATGGGAGGAGAAGAGGAAACTCTGCTTGGTATGTAGAATAAATTTTTGAAAATTATTTTTTTCTAGATATATCCAATGTTTTATTTAAAAGACAAAAACTAGATGGGTTTTAGAAGATGACAGATTATATGAACTTGAACGGGGAGAGATTCTCTAATCCAGACACAAACAGAACAATCATGTTAAAAGTAAAGGCCTCTTCTGGGCATCACAGGTCATGGCGACACCTTCAATCACCGCAGTCAGGAGGCAGAGGCAGGGCAGGGACAGGCAGAGCTCTGTGAGTTTGAGGCTAGGCTGGCCTGTGTAGCAAGTCCCAGGAGATCCAGGACTACATAGTGAGTCCTTGTCAGGTGACGAAATCACGGAATGACATCACACAGCATCTCGTCTGATTTTTGTTGCTGTAATAGGATATTTGCAGACACTTGCCTTGTCCCACTTTGTCTTGTGTAGGCATAGAAAACAGCAAGGGAGGTGGGGGGTGGTGGTGGCCCAGCTCCAGGAGGGGTTGGTCAGACAGCCGCAAGATACTTTGTGAGAGGTGGTCCCAGCACCCAGAGACAAACGACCACACTGGCCTTCTCATCTGGAAGCCGCTGGCAGGCAAGGTCTCAGAGGGCTCGTTTCTCCATCTGCTGCATTCACAACAGGGCGAAAACTAATTTTAAAAAGACCCTTGTAAAGGAGCCATCGTGATTAGCCCATCCTTTTTCTTTTACATTTTAAAACAGGATACGGTGATCCTTTGCTTCAGAAAGTGTAGGAACAAGACTCTCTCTTAGAAGTAGATAGTAGTCATGTTAGACAATGATTCTGCCAGAGTATTTCATTTATTTACTTACAGTAATTTTTTTATTAATTAAACATTTTCGTTTATTTTACATCCTGATCGCAGTTACTCCTCTCTCCTCTCCTCCCATTCCCCATTCTCCTCCCACCTCCCCTCTATAGCACCCTCTATCCACTTCTCCATCTCCATTCAGAAAGGGGCAAGCCTCCTATGGGTGCCAACAAGACATTAGAGGTTTAATCATGGACTTAGAGTTTCCACAACTGTAAAAAGAATTTATGATCTTCATAAACTTCCAGTTGCAGGTATTTGCAATAGTGCCACACAAGGACTAAGGCACTGGCCACGCAAGAATGATGAATGTGAAGACACAGGGAAGCCTTTGGCTCTCCTTGAGAACAGGCGAGTCACTTGGCAACCCGACTTCAGGCCTTTCAATGGACTAAGACATGACTGCCGCACGATCCCTCTGCTTTCTATTCGGCAGTTTTTGGTGACTTGTTTAGACATATATTATGAAATTATCTTGCTCTTTCCAGTCTTAATTACTTTCTATTATCATATTTATAATGTCTGATTCATGGCTTTCCTAATCAGTGAACCCAAGTCTCTAAATAAGGTAGAACTAATTACCTTTGAATGTTCTGCAAAAGCAGTTGCAATAAAAAAATTTCACATATCATCAAGTTTTTAGTACTGTTTTCTGCTTGTTAAAGTCTAAACAAGTAGTCACAGTTTCTGTATAGAATTTATGAGTTATTTATATATTTTTATACGATGTATACTAATCTCATTGGCATTTTGTGTTTGTTTCTTTATGAGCATAAGGTTAGCCTCCTTCTAGATGAGAAGGATACTAAAGAAGAGGCTTAATTTGTAAATTATCAAGATGAAAACTTTTCTCCATAAGAATAAAAAGAAAGAAGAGTAAATGAGAGAAACATACAGTTAATGGCCTATAATATCCTCAGACAAGCATTATGAGAAGCAAGAGCAACAAAGATTGGAGGAAGACTGTCAGCTGTTTTCTGTTGGTGCTGGGGACTGAAGCCCTGCGTAAGGGAGGCTAGCACTCGGCCACCAGCTGCTTCTTCTGCTTGGCCACTGTCAGCTAGGAGGAGTAGTTCCACACAGAAACACACGTTCGCTCTTTGTGCCTCAGTTGCACCATTGTGGCAGGTGCGGCAGAAAGGCTGTGTCATCAGCACCAGCTCTGTACTGCCTAACTAAATGGGCAATCTTCTCCATCTTCTCAGGTCTCCATCTGGAGTTGGCAGGGATTTTCTGTTCCGGGACATATTAGCTTGAAGTGGTTAGCCCTGTCTGCCTGCTTGGTCTGAGGGTTCCTCTAGCGCCTTTGCTGGGCTTGTTACAGGCTGTCACTTCAGATCCGGCCTCACACGTCCACTTGCCTGCCATTTACCCTTTGATGAACTCAGCCTTCCTATCTATCTTTTATTAGACTCTAAGAGGAACTTCAAGGACAGTTGCCATGGGAGTTTCAATCTGCTATCCTTGTGCAGGCCTAACACGGCATATTCATTAGAAACACAGAAACATTTATTTTTATTTTTATGAAACTAAATTAATAACAGAGAGGGCAGGAATGGACTTTCATTAAAAACCCCCATTCCCTTTGTAAAGTGGATCTTTTAAACAATGTATGGTGCAGAGATGTTTCCATAACCTTTAGTTATCTTATACATATAAGTAACATTACAAGAAATAGCAAGATGTATATATGTCTTTGTGTGTCTGTGTGTAAAACAACAATTAACATAAAAGAGGCTATGAATTTGAGAGAGAGAGAGAGAGAGAGAGAGAGAGAGAGAGAGAGAGAGAGAGAGAAGGAGGGGTGGAATGGAGGAAAGGGAGAAATGTAATTATATGCCTATTACAAAAATAAAACCAGATTATTAAGAAGTAAACCTGCTACCTTACTGTTACTCTCCACACTAACAGCAGACACTTACCTCCCCTGTCTACCCTGTTCTGGCTCCTGTCCCACTGTGGCTCCAGGTTCCTGATCTCTGATCTTATTTTTTCACATTCCAAACACAATCCACTTGACCAGGTATTTATCATTCCGATCCCAATCTCATCCCAACCTCATTGGAACTGTCATGCCTGAGCCGGAACACTCTGGCACCATTACTGTGTTTTCTTCACCTTTATTCCTCTCTAGGGCTTTCCAAACTGTGAGTTAATTTAGTCTGACTCAGCCCCTGAGTCAACAAGACAATATGTGCTGGCTCCCACAAGCTCAAGACTTGGCTAACCCCACTTAACAAATGGTGTTCTCAGTGTTCCACAGTTCTGGCTCGTACTGGCTTTGGTGACACACCTGGAAACTGCTTAGACTGCCAGTACCTAATATAATGCTTATGTGTGGAAGGCACCCTGTCTTTTAGAGACAGAGCAAACACTTAAGGTGACAAAGTCAAGGGTGTTCCAAAAGGCTCTTCTTCCATTACCACGGTCCACTTGTTTGTTGTGTTGTTGCTGGGAGCCTAGGAGTGCAGCACGTTTGCCCCAGCAGCTGCTTTTCCTGTAAGTGTGGTTTCTGCGGAGCCAAACTAACTATTTCCTGACTGAGCTATCTCCATAGACTCATACGTCAATGGCTCTTTATAGTTTTTTTAAACAATATTTCTTTTGATAATGTGATACTGGTAAAAAACCTTTGTTAAGAATATACATATATGTTTGCCCATTTAGTAGGCTGCCTTTTTGTCTTACTGTGTTCTTTGCTTTACAAAAGCTTCTCAGTGTCAGGGGGTCCCATTTATTTATTTTTGCTCTCAAGTCTGTGCTACACTGGGTTATATTTAGGAAGTGATCTCCTGTGCCCATGCCCTGAAGACTACTTCCCAATTTCTCTTCTATCAGGTTCAGTGTGTTCGGATTTATATTGAGGTCTTTGATCCATTTGGGCATGAGTTTTGTGCATGGCGATAGATATGGATCTATTTTCATTCTTCTATGTGTTAATATCCAGTTCTGTCAGCACCAATTGTTGAAGATATTTTCTTTTGTCCATTGTATACGTTAGCGTCTTTGTTAAGAATTAGGTGTTCGAAGGTGTGTGGATTAATATCTGGGTCTTTGATTTTTTTCCATTGGTCAACCTCTCTGTTTTTATGACAATACCAAATTGGCAAAATTTAGCTGAAGAGTTGGAGGAATGAGAATATGAGCAAAGAGGTCAAGATCAGGATGGGTTCACCCACTGAAACAATCTACTTGAGCTAATGGGACCTTACCACCTCCAGCTGGACTGGGAAGGAACAAGCATAGGACCAAACTAGTCCCTCTGAATGTGGGTGACAGTTGCATGGCTGGGGCAGACTGAGGACCAGGATTTATGCCTTTTGCATGTACTGGCTTTTTGGGAACCTATTCTCTTTGGATGTATACCTTGCTCAGCCTAGATACAGTAGGGAGAGCCTTGGACATTTCACAAAGCAATGTGCCTTACCCTCTCTGAAGATTGGAGGGGATAGGGTAAGAGGGTGTATGGAGGGAATGGGAGGAGGAGAGGGAGTGGAAACTTGAATTGGTATTTTTTTTAAATCCAATAAATTAAAAAAATAAAAAATAATGATACACACACACACACACACACACACATATATATATATACAAACACATAAAGTTTTGCAGAGCTTCAGTTCTGCATTTGGACTCTGCAGCTGGTCATGAGCACACCCATCTCTGCTCTGCAATCATGTTCTTGGTATCTGGAGAGTACAAGGTTGAGCATGTCTATTGAATAGTATTTGAATTATAATTATTCTATACCACCAGCAAAGAATTGCTGTCTCCAATTGGAGACTGGGTTTACTTTATGATCTATAAAACAGGAAGCTGAAAAGAGATAGCTCAACCATAAGAACATTTTACAAAAAACTGCCATACCTAGTACACACTAGAAATGGTAAAGAACAGAAAGAACTCATTTTTAATATGCTAGATATAATAGATTTTTGTGATTCAAAATCTAGCACAGGTCCTAGCAAAATCAGCATGACATAAGATGAAAGAGAGTTTTTATACATCACAAAAGAAGGCTCCCAAAGGGCCTTCTGGAAGCAATGGGACTTCTCAGGAAAGACAGACACACTTAGAGAAGTCATAAAATAGATTACTCTCATTAAAGCTTCCTTTAATAGTTAATATTTATTATACATTGTCTGTAAATAATTATTGAACTTTTAAAGCAAATAACCATCAATCAGTACTTATTTTACTAAAATTTTCATCGATATCAAAGACTATAGATCATAATATGTATTCAAATTTCAAAAACTGATGGGGTCAAAACCAATAAATTATCAGGTAGCTTTTAAAAATATCCTAGTGAGTCTTAAGTTCTACTGTGGCTTCTCTATCAGACATTTAATTTTTCACTAGGATGATAAAATTAATCATGCCTTAAGCTGCTTCGTATTTATTACTTCTGGAAACACAAAGTTAACTTGAAATGTGAGAACTTTCAGAATTTTGTCTGTTTTTCCTGATTTCAACCATGATGTACACAGATCTTTCATGGAGGAATGATAGTTAAACCAGGCCTGCAAGTTGCCATGGCAACATTAGTGCTCTATGAGGAAGGACTCAAGTCTGATCACATTGGCAGATGTCTTGGCAGTGTGACGATCTGATGTCACGAACAGGGCGTCACCTAACTGGTTCAACTGGTGTTAGGATGATTGGATCCCTACTGGATATGTCGGCAAATGAGTAAAATGCTTGTTGTCTTGAAAATTCACATGGAAGGAATAGCATCAGAGTGACAAACACCTAAAGCAGTGTGGGGGACACATGTAAACAATGTGGGACAGTGGAGGGGAACAAGAGAAGGGAAACGGAGTAAATCCATGTGCATAAATAAGGCAAATGACATTGGCATCAACATGACAAAGATTTTGCTTTACCATCACTGGGTGGTGAAGTCTGAACACAGGAAGAGGAGAAAGTTTACTATGGAGATTTTCAGGGCACTTTGAACAAATAGGGGTGCCCTGCAGTCTTGTATGACCATGTCCCTGCTTTGGTTGGAACAGGGATTATCTGACACGGTGTTAGTCCAGAGTCACATGAGGAGTTTTTATGGCAGCTCACAAAGGAGATTTCAGAGCGACAGCTTCAAGCTAAGTAGGCTCCATATGCTGGAAAACAGATCTTGGTACAATATTGCTCTCAGACTCTGACAACAATAGATAAAGCCAGAGAAGCTGTGAATGCAGCATCAGTGGTAAATGTTTCCAGTTGCTGCTCCCACTATTCAGACATCCAGTCATGCCTCAAGGAACTGGAGGCACTTGGTAAAGTGGACTGAAGGTTGTGATGTAATTTCTGGTGGGGACGCATGTGGGAGGGGATGTGGGTGCAGGCATGTAAAACTGTTGTCATAGTGATGCCTTGTGTATGCTAATACTGGCTCTGAGGTACATGGCCTTTGGGGGGTTCAATGAAATCCATATAATCAAATGTCAAATTGATATCTATGACTATGTATGTTCTTTCTTTTAAGTTTTATTTATTTATTATGTATACAACATTTTGCCTCGATGTATGCCTGCACGCTAGAGGAGGGCGCCAGATCTCAGTACAGATGGTTGTGAGCCACCATGTGGTTGCTGGGAATTGAACTCAGTACCTCTGGAAGAGCAGACAGTGCTCTTAACCTCTGAGCCATCTCTCCAGCCCCCATGTATGTTTTCTGAGAAGCTGACTTCCACATTTTAATTCTATGAATGATGCCTTTGAACCTGGTAAGAACTGTTCAGCAATAAAGTGTGATAATGCCCTGAAAGAAAGGAAAAGATACACATAGAGAATTTTTCTGTATGTAAAATGTAGTTGTGGTTTTCTACAAATTAATTCTGCCAAATACAAAGTTACTGTGAAGTTACTGATAGTATGTTTAGCTCCTCTCAAAACATATATGATGAGACTAACGTAGAAATTGGTTATTAGCACTCATTTAAAGTACATCACTAAAGCACACCATAGAAGCATCACCAATGTTTGTCTGTGAACAGAACAAAGAATTCTTCTTCCTGGACTTTGTATTCCAGTAGAAAGAAGACAATAGATGCAAGATACAGTGAGAAATAACTACGTAAATGCTGTAGGAATTCCTACCGCCAGTAGCCTTTAAGTTACCTGCCCACTTGGGCATGGCCTCTTATACTATATATGCTGATGTAAAGCATGCATCTGGCCTCTTCTGGCTGCAGGATTCGGTTGCTGTTTTCGATCCAGCAGAGGACTATGATTTGTGAGTCTACCTCTACATAAATAAGCCTCTATTATACTAAGTTCTGAGCTGTGTGGGATTTCTTTAAGCATCCTTCTTCATGTAAACATTTTCAGGATGTTCAGAGTGCCTATTCCAGAGTAGATGCTTAATTAGTACGGAAGGCAGGAAATAAAGTGCTTAGTCAACAGATAGTCTTCCTGCTTTGTTCTTGTTGTTCAACAAAAAGTTGAAATGAGTTAAGTCTATCTCTGCTTGGGTAGAGAACAAACAGTTCATGACCTGGGTAGCTCTTGGAACAGAAGATATTCTGAGAGCTCCCCTCAGTTAGAAAGTGAGCAAATTATTTCATTCCTGGGTCTCTGTTCTCCTTATGAAAATTATAGGGAGCAAAGCTATGAAGTGGTGTCCCACTGATTAGATGAGGTAAAAATATTTACTGCACACACATAATACAAGTTCAATACAATCTCTAATCAAACAGGAAATTTAACATTTTATATTAGATGACATTAATGTTTAAATTTTTTATTTCTGTTTTCTTGTGGAATATCCTTTGGTCTCAGAGAACACATGCTTGTCTTATATTCTGGTCAACTGCAGCTATGAGAAAAAATAGGTAGGCTCTCTGAAGAAAATGTGGTTTGCTATGAGGAAGGGAGCATGTCACAGAAGACCACATGGTAGTCATGTAGCCAAGATAAACCGTCAGGAGGAATCTTCACTGAATTTTCATTACAAAAGCAAGGCAGGGCATGTAAAGAGTTTAGGATTGGGGAGTTTCTGTAATAAGTATGATTTTGGCAATGGAGTGGTCCCTTATTGCATGGGTTTATTAAGGCTTCTAGAACACAAGGGTCTAATATGAGCTATGCATAGCACAGCACTCATACTTTGCATGTTGTAAACATACTTCCAGTTGGCTTCCTTGTAATTTTATGAATTTGTTAGCTTGCAGATGCTGTCTCTTCTATAAAGAAAAACAAACAAAAAAACGTTTAAGCTTGTCAGAAAACATATTGGAGACATTTCTCACACAGTGACCGTGCACTTTACATAATGACTATAAACGTAAACTCTCGGCTTTTGTTTTTATTAGTTACTGAATAGACGGCACCTATTACATACATAGTTTAACTCTATCTGTGCTTAGTTTCTTCAAGGGTGTAATTGTGCTAATAGCATCTGTGTGATATGGATGTTAATAGATCTACAATGTCTACAAAAAATTCCTCTGCAGTATACATATGATTATATTAACATAGTAATTAACATCGTCCATGTTGACAATATTACATTCTTTTTGGTGACTATATATATTTTAGTTTCAAATACATAACCCTTTTATGTTAGGTAGAAAGTTCTATTTTAACCACTTTGTCAGATTCAAGCATTTTTTTAAATGATAAATGTAAGCAATTTTTATCTTGCAGTATTTTGGGCACACAAACCAATTAATTTAAAGAAGTTGAGAAGATGACTCATTTTTGTATGGGAGCCTAAAGATAAACTATCCCACCTGAATAAAGCAGTGAGAATTCTGCTTAAGTTTAAATTGTAGTATTAGGACAGTGGGCAACTCTGTTGGTAGATATGGTGAACAACAGAGGTTGTTTCTGAACTAAGAGTAGAGAAAGTTGCTTTTTCGCAGGTCTAAAGACCATCCTAGGACTGTTTCTCAGGATTTCATGAGGTGCCCATTATTCTAGAAAATATTACTCATTTGTCTTCTATAATAATCCTTTTTAAATCTTTTCCACCTGTAGCCTCTTTTAGCCTCCAAATTTTTATCCAACCCCACATGTATAGGAAAATTAAATCAAATATGTAATTAATAATGAAGAAATGTATTTTAAAAGAATTATTTTGCATACATATATATATTACCACTTATTAAATATGGAAGCAAATGAATGAATTAGACATGTTTGTTTATTTTTGCATAAACAATTAAATCTTGGAAAATATTTGATAGGACAGATATAAAGCATCTTCGTTGTTTTTCAGAATTGATCAAAATTTTGATTTTCTATCAATGCTGAGGGTAACTCTTTGCATAAACATGTGTAATAGTGTCAGGAACTATCCCATTTTCAAGCCAAAAATCTCATTAAATGACTAATTCTGAAACATGGCAGAAACTCAAACAGAAAAATTTTAAATCAGTCATTCCTATTCAATATAATTCAAAGATAAGTTAACATGATCTTATTTGATGAGGGATGGTGGAAGGGGACTATTAAAAGTCTTTGTTTTGCATAACTAATCTTGTAGAGTAAATATAGTGCAATTCATAAGAGACCGGGGCAGTTCCAAAGCTGAACCAAGCTGTTTCCAGGGGTTTCCACTAACATTGAGACCTCAGCGTGCGCATGCACTGACGTCACGTGATGCAACCCTGATAAGCCTGCTGCAAGCACCACAGCTTAATCACATATTTTATTATGTTAATTTTTATTATATACTCAGAAATTCGTTACCAGACTTTTCAGGACCCCATATGGGGCTGTGCTTCACACTTAAGCTGGGATCTAAAGGGTGAGTTTTATTGGAGAATTTTACACTTCATGTTTGGCTCTATCCTTAGCATTCCTGACAGTACGGAGATGCTCACTCTCTAATTATTTGCTCAACAAATAAGTGGATAAACTCTAAGCCATTGTTAGGTGTTGAAGGTAAAGTAATCAGAAGTCATTAAGTATAAACAAAAATACTCACACCGATGTCGTCACCATTCTAAGACATACTGGACAAAAAACTTTTAAGACATAAAGACCCAGAAGACATAAAATACTGCCTCATATCTCTGTGGGGGTCAAAGCCAGCTCTCACCTCTCTTATCCTGGCTAGACAAGTTCACACCAAAGACTGAGAAATTGAGAGGTCCACTCTACCCAAACTCAAATTTTCACTCTCGATTTAATCACACGACTCCAAAGCCATTATGTCCAGACACCACCATCGTGGCCAGTTCTGAGCCTGCCTAGCTGAACTGCAAATCAACTTGGTTCCCTCACTCACCTCTAGTAGGAAGGCTGGAATCTGTGTGGGGAATGTATGTGCTATTTTCCCCCTGCAATTTCTATCCAGTGACATCTGGAAATGGAACTTATGGACAGTAGCATGGGATGCTAGTTAGGGCAAATTACTTCCATCTCTTGTACTGGAACGAGTGTTCCAGGAATGTGGCCTTCTCAAATGGTTTCAATCCTTCCAATGCCTTGTTAAGAAATGGTGATTAGTATGTTTTTGTAAATCAAAAAATAGTAGTGGACAGGAAGGAAAGGCAAGTTACCATTGTGATGCACAAATTTTCACACAAAGAATCCAAACACAGCACCAAGGAGTATGTGTGTAATTTATTGATACACTGTCCCTGCAAGGTTGGCGATTTTATCCAGTCACTGAGGCCATTGATCTAATTTCCTCTCAGAATCATCACCCTGGTCCCATTCCATCACTTTTCAAACCTCTGCTTCTTATTGTCCAACAGGGCATGTTTCTTTCTAGAAAGCAAATCTCAGCCCAACTGGGAGCTGTTGCCCATAGAAACCTGGCTAATATATTAGGCTGGGTTTAGCTCAGATGTCAATTCACCCCAGAAACATCCTAGAGAGACTTTGGAATTATTCATAATTACTACAAATTGAAAGTGATGAGAAAATTGGTGTTATTTTCCTATCAATCTCCAGAAAGATTATTATGCTATCTACTCGCTATCAGATTTTTTAAAAAGAAAGCTTACTGTGAAAATTTATTCGACAAGCTTCAACATTAATTTCCAATCTTTGTTTTTCAACATTCCAGCATGCCTCCAATTATCACAAAGCTGTAGTAAAGAACACAATTTTCAAATAAAACTAAATACGGTTAAACTTAGTTTTACCTCTTCATCATAGGGAATTTCAAACAAGTACCCCATGGTCATAGATGACTAATAAACCCTCTGTTCCCGTCAATCCATCTCCATCAATTTTATTAACAAGTGTCAAATTTTATTTCATTGACATCTCCTACTCCTCCCCCAAGTCCTCCACTGTAATATTTTATTGTAAATTCCTGATATTATATTTTATTATTCAGATTGAACTTAATTTTAAACCAGAACAAGATGAAGCAGAAGAGAGGAACACAGGAACAATGTAAGACAAAATCCCTAACAGCGCAGCTGCTGACTACTGTGATTCTGAGATGATAAACAGGAAAACTTCTCTCTTCTTCACTGTGTATGGAATTTGATATTTAACATGTTTCAGAGTATGATTGGCATGCTAGTGGCTTCTCCAAAATGTGTAACAAATAACCCCGGTGAGGATATCAGCTATGGAGGGAGAGAAGAGAGAAGGAATATATATTAATAATCGCTAAATAGCATGCCATCATTAAAAACTGATGATGACTGTTATATCAAGCACTGCCTTTGAGACAGCATCTCATTTTGTAGTCTTTCCTGGCCTGGAGCTCTATGTGTAGACCAGGCTGACTTTACACTCAGAGATGAGCCTACCTCTGCCTCAGGAATGCAGGGATTAAAGGCATTCACCAACAGGCTTGGGCTACGCTTTACTTTTCTTATTTTAGATGATCACATTACAGTGCTGTGGGAAGCATTTGCTCCAGCAGTGATTTTTCTTTTCTGTGCTCCAAATTGCCACGATCACCTCAACAGCATGCAAGCGTGGAAACTGCTCTGCTATTATGGGAGACACTTAAAGTCCAGTGTTTCTGTGCTTCTCGGATTATTGCCAATAGTAGAACTGGAGCTGAACCTTTAACTATACTTTAAATAACACGAATGAAATAAAGATTTCCTTTAAACATAGCACTCAATAATAGATTCACTTTCTTTTTTTTTTATAAGAACATATATTTTATTTTATTTTATTTTATTTTTAATTTATTTATTTATTAAAGATTTCTGTCTCTTCCCCGCCACCGCCTCCCATTTCCCTCCCCCTCCCCCAATTAAGTCTCCCCCCCAGCCCGAAAAGCAATCAGGGTTCCCTGTCCT
Source organism: Microtus pennsylvanicus (assembly GCF_037038515.1). Lineage (NCBI taxonomy): Eukaryota > Metazoa > Chordata > Mammalia > Rodentia > Cricetidae > Microtus > Microtus pennsylvanicus. The sequence goes on along the minus strand of NC_134595.1, from coordinate 9,858,761 downwards.
GTGGGAAGTCCAAGGAACCCCCACCTCCATCCAGGTCTAGTAAGTTGAGCATCCAAACTGCCTAGGCTCCCACAAAGCCAGTGCGTGCAGTAGGATCAGAAACCCATTGCCATTGTTCTTGAGTTCTCAGTAGTCCTCATTGTCCGCAATGTTCAGAGAGTCCGGTTTTATCCCAGGCTTTTCCAGACCCAGGCCAGCTGGCCTTGGTGAGTTCCCAATAGAACATCCCCATTGTCTCAATGTGTGGGTGCACCCCTCGCGGTCCTGAGTTCCATGCTCGTGCTCTCTCTCTTTCTGCTCCTGATTTGGACCTTGAGATTTCAGTCCTGTGCTCCAATTTAGGTCTCTGTCTCTGTCTCCTTTCATCGCTTGCTGAAGGTTAATATTCAGGAGGATGCCTATATGTTTTTCTTTGGGTTCTCCTTATTTAGCTTCTCTAGGATCACTAATTATAAGCTCAATGTCCTTGGTTTATGGCTAGAAACCAAATATGAGTGAGTACATCCCATGTTCCTCTTTTTGGGTCTGGCTTACCTCACTCAGGATAGTGTTTTCTATTTCCATCCATTTGTATGCAAAATTCATGAAGTCCTTGTTTTTTATTGCTGAGTAGTACTCTAATATGTATAAATTCCATACTTTCTTCATCCATTCTTCCATTGAAGGGCATCTAGGTTGTTTCCAGGTTCTGGCTATTACAAACAATGCTGCTATGAACATTGTAGAGCATATACTTTTGTTGTATGATAAGGCCTCTCTTGGGTATATTCCCAAGAGTGGTATTGCTGGGTCCAGGGGTAAGTTGATCCCGAATTTCCTGAGAAACCGCCATACTGCCTTCCAAAGTGGTTGCACAAGTTTGCATTCCCACCAGCAATGGATGAGTGTACCCCTTTCTCCACAACTTCTCCAACAAAGGCTATCATTGGTATTTTTGATTTTAGCCATTCTGACAGGTGTAAGATGGTATCTTAAAGTTGTCTTGATTTGCATTTCCCTGATCGCTAAGGAAGTTGAGCATGACCTTAAGTGTCTTTTGGCCATTTGAAGTTCTTCTGTTGAGAATTCTCTGTTCAGCTCAATGCCCCATTTTATAATTGGGTTGATTAGCCTTTTACGGTCTAGTTTCCTGAGTTCTTTATATATTTTGGAGATCAGACCTTTGTCAGTTGCGGGGTTGGTGAAGATCTTCTCCCAGTTGGTGGGTTGCCTCTGTGTCTTAGTGACAGTGTCCTTTGCTTTACAGAAGCTTCTCAATCTCAGGAGGTCCCATTTATTCAATGAGGTCCTTAATGTCTGTGCTGCTGGGGTTATACGTAAGAAGTGGTCTCCTGTGCCCATGTGTTGTAGAGTACTTCCCACTTTCTCTTCTATCAGGTTTACTGTGTTCATACTGATATTGAGGTCTTTAATCCATTTGGACTTGAGTTTTGTGCATGGTGATAGATATGGATCTATTTTCATTCTTCTACAGGTTGACATCCAGTTTTGCCAGCACAATTTGTTGAAGATGCTCTCTTTTTTCCATTGTATACTTTTAGCTCCTTTATCGAAAATCAGGTGTTCATAGGTTTGTGGGTTAATGTCAGGGTCTTCTATTCGATTCCATTGGTCGACTTCTCAGTTTTTATGCCAATACCAAGCTGTTTTCAATACTGTAGCTCTGTAGTAGAGTTTGAAGTCAGGGATGGTAATGCCTCCAGATGCTCCTTTGTTGTATAAGATTGTTTTGGCTATCCTGGGTTTTTTGTTTTTCCATATAAAGTTGATTATTGTCTTCTCCAGATCTGTGAAGAATTTTGATGGGATTTTGATGGGGATTGCATTGAATCTATAGATTGCTTTTGGTAGAATTGCCATTTTTACTATGTTGATCCTCCCAATCCAGGAGCAAGGAAGATCTTTCCATTTTCTGGTGTCCTCTTCAATTTCTTTCTTCAAAGACTTAAAGTTCTTGTCAAATAGATCTTTCACATCCTTGGTCAGAGTTACCCCAAGATATTTTATGCTATTTGTGACTATCGTGAAAGGTGATGCTTCTCTAATTTCCCTCTCTGTTTCCTTATCCTTAGTGTATATGAAGGCCACTGATTTTTTGGAGTTGATCTTGTATCCTGCCACATTACTAAAGGTGTTTATCAGCTGTAGGAGTTCTTTGGTAGAGTTTTTGGGGTCGCTTATGTATACTATCATATCATCTGCAAATAACGAGAGCTTAACTTCTTCTTTTCCGATACGAATCCCCTTGATCCCTTTATGTTGTCTTATTGCTATTGCTAGAACTTCAAGCACTATATTGAAGAGGTATGGAGAGAGTGGACAGCCTTGTCGTGTTCCTGATTTTAGTGGGATGGCTTTGAGTTTTTCTCCATTTAATTTAATGTTAGCTGACGGCTTGCTGTAAATAGCTTTTATTATATTTAGGTATGATCCTTGTATCCCTAATCTCTCCAAGACTTTTATCATAAAGGGGTGTTGAATTTTGTCAAATGCTTTTTCAGCATCTAATGAAATGATCATATGGTTTTTTTCTTTCAGTTTATTTATATGGTGGATTACATTGATAGATTTGCGTATGTTGAACCAGCCCTGCATCTCTGGGATGAAGCCTACTTGATCATAATGGATAATTTTTCTAATGTGTTCTTGGATTCGGTTTGCCAGTATTTTATTGAGAATTTTTGCATCGATATTCATGAGTGAGATAGGCCTGTAATTTTCTTTCTTGGTTGGGTCTTTGTGTGGTTTTGGTATCAGGGTAACTGTAGCTTCATAAAAGGAATTTGGCAATGACTCTTCTGTTTCTATATTGTGAAATACATTAAGGAGTATAGGTATTAGCTCTTCTTGGAAGTTCTGGTAGAATTCTGCATTGAAACCATCTGGTCCTGGGCTTTTTTTGGAAGGTAGATTTTTGATAACGGTTTCTAGCTCTTCGCGACTAACAGGTCTATTTAGATCGTTCACCTGGTCTTGGTTTAGCTTTGGTATGTGGTACTTATCTAAAAAAATGTCCATTTCTTTTGTATTTTCTAGTTTTGTGGCATACAGGCTTTTGTAGTAAGATCTAATGAGTCTCTGAATTTCCTCTGTGTCTGTGGTTATGTCCCCCTTTTCATTTCTGATCTTATTTATTTGCGTGTTCTCTCTCTGTCGTTTAATTAGTTTGGATAGGGGTTTGTCGATCTTGTTGATTTTCTCCAAGAACCAACTTTTTGTTTCATTGATTCTTTGGACTGTTTTCTGCGTTTCTATTTTGTTGATTTCCGCCCTCAGTTTGATTATTTCCAGTCTTCTACTCCTCCTGGGCGCATCTGCTTCTTTTTTTTCTAAAGCTTTCAGGTGTGCTGTTAAGTCTCCGATGTATGCTTTCTCTGTTTTCTTTAAGTGGGCACTTAGTGCTATGAACTTTCCTCTTAGCACTGCTTTCATGGTGTCCCATAGGTTTGAGTATGTTGTCCCTTTATTTTCATTAAATTCAAGGAAGACTTTAATTTCTTTCTTGATTTCTTCCTTGACCCAGGTGTGGTTCAGTAGTTGACTGTTCAGTTTCCATGAGTTTGTCGGCTTTCTGGAGGTAGGATTGTTGTTGAATTCTAACTTTAATCCGTGGTGATCTGATAAGACACAGGTGGACACTGATATTTTTTTGTATCTGTGGAGGTTTCCTTTGTTTCCGAGTATGTGGTCAATTTTCGAGAAGGTTCCATGGGCTGCAGAGAAGAAGGTATATTCTTTCCTATTTGGGTGGAATGTTCTATAGATGTCTGTTAAGTCCATTTGCTTCATTACCTCCAGTAGTTCTCTTACTTCTCTATTAGGTTTCTGTCTGATTGACCTGTCCATTGCTGAGAGAGGTGTATTGAAGTCTCCTACTACTAGTGTGTGTGGTTTGAGGTCTGCCTTGAGTTTTAGTAATATTTCTTTTACATACGTGGGTGCTTTTATATTAGGGGCGTAAATATTCAGGATTGAGACTTCATCCTGACAAATTGTTCCTGTTATGAGTATAAAGTGTCCATCTCGATCTCTTCGGATTGATTTTAGTTTGAAGTCAGTTTTGTTAGAAATTAATATGGCCACACCTGCTTTTTTCTTAGGACCATTTGCTTGAAAGATCTTTTCCCAGCCCTTTACTCTGAGTAGATGCCTGTCTTTGTGGTTGAGATGTGTTTCTTGCAAACAGCAGAATGTTGGATCCTGTTTTCGTATCCAATCTCTTAGCCTGTGCCTTTTTATAGGTGAATTGAGACCATTAATATTAAGTGATATTAATGACCAGTGGTTGTTTACGCCAGATATTCTTATTGTTTTTGGAAGTAGAATTTGTGTGTCTCCCTTCTTTGAGTTGTGCTAGTGAAGGGTCGCTAGATGCCTGAGTTATTGTAAGCAGTGTTGGCAATGTTGGATTCCTTGGGTTGCGATTTTCCTTCTATTACTTTCTGTAGGGCTGGATTCGTGGCTACGTATTGTTTAAATTTGTTTTTATCCTGGAATGTCTTGATTTCTCCATTTATAGTGAACGAAAGCTTGGCTGGGTATAGTAGTCTGGGCTTGCATCCATGGTCTCTTAGCTTCTGCAGTACTTCTATCCAGGACCTTCTGGCTTTCATTGTTTCCATAGAGAAATCAGGTGTAAGTCTGATCGGTTTACCTTTATAAGTTACTTGGCCTTTTTCCTTTGCAGCTCTTAGTATTCTTTCTTTAACCTGTATATTTTGTGTTTTGATTATTATATGGCGAGGGGATGTTTTCCTTTGATCCAGTCTGTTTGGTGTTCTATATGCTTCTTGAATATTCAAAGGAATATCTTTCTTTATGTTGGGAAAGTTTTCTTCCATAATTTTGTTCAAAATATTTTCTGGGCCTTTGAGCTGTGACTCTTCTCCTTCTTCTATTCCTATTATTCTTAGATTTGGTCTTTTTATTGTGTCCCATATTTCCTGAATGTTTTGTGATGAGAATTTGTTGGCTTTGCAGTTTTCTTTGATCAGAGCGTTTATTTTCTCTATGTTGTCCTCAGAATCTGAGATTCTCTCTTCTATTTCTTGTATTCTATTGATTATGCTTGTTTCTGTAGGCTCTGCTCGTTGACCTAGATTTTCCATATCCAGCTGGGCCTCAGTTTGTGTTTTCTTCCTTGCTTCCATTTCAGTTTTCAATTCTTGAACTGTTTCCATTACCTGTTTGATCGTTCTTTCTTGGTTTCCCAGGGTATTATGTACGTATTTACTCATTTCTTCAAATTTTTGGTTATACTTCTCATCCATTTCTATAAGGGCATTTTTCACATGTTGTTTAAGGGACTCTACAGCTTTCATAAAGTCAATTTTTTCCACTTCTTCTGTGTTATGGTGTTGGAGACCTTCTGTTGTAAGATCGTTGGGTTCTGGTGTTTTCATGTTGTTTTTCAGATTATTGGGTGAATTCTTTCCTTGGCGCCTGCCCATCTCCTCCTATCGATGCTATCTAAGGGGTTTTTTAAAACTGGTTCAGGTTCCCCTGCTGGCCAGGGGCTCCTCTTACAAAATGCCCTTGCTCTGTTTCCTGGATCCTGCCGGGGGCCAAGATCCCTCTCTCCCCTCAGAAAGGTCTTCAGGAATAGGACCCGGCTCCTCCTTTGCCAGGGACCTCCCCAACCGAAGGCCTACCTCTTTGGTTTAATTGTAGTGGGGCGATCTGTTCTTGGTGTTGCGCGCGCGGTCCCTGCAGCCTGCTTCTCCTGCTGGGACGGTTCCCGCCGCCAGCAGCCTGTGTCCTCTGCTGCCGCTCTGGTCCCAGTGGGTCCCCGCCGGCCAATAGATTCACTTTCTACAGTACACTTTATTTTGCTGGTGAGAATGTGTTTGTACGTGTTCATCGGTGTACATATGGTGTATTTGTAAGTGTGTGCACGTGCAAGTCAAAGTTGTTCCTCTTTCCTCTTTCCTCTTTCCTCTTTCCTCTTTCCTCTTTCCTCTTTCCTCTTTCCTCCCTCCCTCCCTCCCTCCCTCCCTCCCTCCCTCCCTCCCTCCCTTCTTTTCTTCCTTCCTCCCTCTCTGCTTCTTTCCCTCCCTCTTTCTTTCCCTCCCTCCCTCTCTTCCTTCCTCCCTTCTCTCCTCCTTCTTTTAGATAGTATTTTCCATTGAACTTGCAGTTTATAGATTCAGTGAAACTGGTTGGCCAGGAAGCCCTAGGCATTCTCCTCTCTTTGCCTCCCCAGCACTAGCCTTGCAAAAATATGCTGATGTACCTAACTTTTTATATGAGTGCTGGGCATAAATTCTCAGGTTCTCATGCATGCATGGTATGACAGTTTGAATAAGAAATGTTCCCCATTGTCTTGAGCATTTGAATACTTGGTCCCCATTTGGAGGAACTATTAAAGGAGGTTTAGGTGGTATGGCCTTGCTGGGGGAAGTATGTCACTTGGAGGCAAGTTTTGACAGGTCAAAGGTCTTGCCCTGCAGTTAGTTTGATATCTCTGCTCTGCTATTGAGACTCAAGAAGTGAGCTCTGATCTTCCTGGTCCAGCTGCCATACGTGTCGCTTGCAACCTTGCTTCCACTCTGACATCCTGGACTTTTATTCCTCTGAAATCACAAGCCAAAATAACTTCTGCCTTCTATAAATTGCCTTGGTCATGGTATTTTATCACAGAAACACAATTAATACACATGGGCATTTCCAAGACCCTGCTTTTGGTTCTAATAATGCATGCCATCAGAACACTTCCTTTAGTGGTCTTAGCAGTGATGCTAAAAAAAAAACACAAAAAAATCTACTAAATACTGGAAGCTTAGTTTACCCATTATTTTTATGTCATCATTTTTATGACATTATTTAAACTCTAATCTAAAACTCTAATCTAATATAGCAAATGCTAAACCTGGAAAACATGGTCCCTAACATCTAGGCTTGATTTAAAAATATTTTGATCTAATGGAAATGCATGATCCTTTAAAATTCAACAATGAAAAAATGCAATAATGAAATGAGACCTCATACTAGCTTACTTATACAGGAAATATATTTTATATTCATGCTTCCTAAAAAGTTTTTAAAAGGCAAAAGATGTGTGTGATCTGAAGAGAAACCATAGTGTCTTTTAAGAGAACTTTTGTAATCTCTCAAACTTAAACCATACTTATAGCAAATGGCTTTGGTTGAGAGGGGATGTAATTTGTGTTTTGCTATTTTTGGTTTGTGATTAAGGAAATTAGCACAGTGTAGGTATTGATATACTCTGAAATGAAATTGTATGTTTAGCTTCCATCATTCTATTTAAAATATAAGTTATATGAATCAGGTATGTGGATGCATTTCATGTGAGGGCTCTGGATGTGAGGATGTATGGTATTCTGGAGTCACTCAGCTTTGGTTCTCAGCACAGCCTGGGTGCTGCCCCCTATGCCTGAGTTTCTGACTTAGAAGGGCCTCAGTATCTCAATATTTTCATTTCCAGCATGTTTTTATGAGAGACTGGTGTGTCTGAGCCAGGAATAGTACTTTTGATAACAACTGCATCAGATTAAATGTTTTCCTAAAATTTGGTTTAAAACAGTTAAATGCTAGAAAGATTTCCTTTGTATCAAGTACTGGTTGGGAAAAGATACAAAGAAGGTATGAACTTGTGGCTCTTTCTCACTGACAGCTCCTCCTCTATCAGCTTAGTCCCTCAATCTCTAAACTTCCACTTTCTGTCCACTTAACTCACACCTTCTAAAATATCAATAAACCCAACGCCTTTAATCCCACCACTCGGGAGGCAGAGGTAGGTGGATCTCTGTGAGTTTGAGGCCAGGCTGGGCTATAAGAGCTAGTTCCAGGACAGGCTCCAAAGCTACAGAGAAACTCTGTCTCAAATAAACAAAACAAAACAAAAATAGCAATAAACCTTGCGCTAAGATCTCTTTTAATTTTGTTTATTCAATGAAAAACATCAGAGAAGACACTCCTGCTACTAATTACTAGCAAATTCTCCTTGGCAGTCAAGCAACTGCACCTGTCATGAATTGGCTGATGCCCCTTTTGTTCCAGACCTGTCTGACCCACCTAGAGTCTCACTGCTAGGACTGGCTCTCATAGATTGTTGACGTTTTTTGGTTTTCTTATCTTCATTGGATCTTCTTTTATCATCTGATACGATGTTATCAAGATTAAAAATAAGAACAATTCCTTGGATACGGATTATACATCAAGACAGGTCACCCAGGGAAGTAAGGGAGAAGTGTTTACCTACTGGGCCCCACCCCTACTGACTGGAGGGCAGCCCAGAAATCATATATTCCCTGCTTTCCACAGGGGAGTCCACAAGTCCACGAGAGAAGAGCATGTGTAATTGGTATTTCCAAAATAATTTAAGGAGAATTTTGAGTTTCCTCTATTAAGATACTCTAGAGTGAGATTTCGTGCGGACCATTTCACATTTCCTTTTAAAACATCTGTAAAAATAGAATACGTGCATTCATTTATGAAAGCGCAAAGTTAACACAGACACATGATACTCAGTGTGAGAAACCCTGACTGGACAAGAATTTGAAGACTCTTATTTGGGTTTCTTATAAGAAGTGGTCAAGCCAAATCCATTGCTTTAAATTTAGCTTAAATAACAAAGGACATCTTTTCTTTTAGCAGTGCCTGGTAAGAGGTGAAGATATCACATTTTGAATTGGGGTATAGAAGGCATTCATTACATGCCTTATCATGTAGTCATATTTTATGACTTTTTAATTCTTTTGAGTTTTCAATACATGTTTTTTTCTGTAGCGTTGGAGCCTTCCTTGATCTCGCTTTGTAGACCTTCTGGCCTTGCACTCACAGAGATCTATTTGCCTCTGTCTCCTGAGTGTTGGGATTAAAGGCATGTGCCACCACTGCCAAGTAACTTTTTAATTTTTTAAAAATTGAGATTATAATAAAATGGCATTTTCCCCTTCCCTCTCCTCACTTCAATCCATCTCATATACTTTTGCTTGCTCTTTTTCAAATCCATGGCCTCTTTTATCATTAATTTTTATTACACACATGTATATATAAACATCTATGTTCCTAATATAGCTTTCTCAGTCTCTATAAAGATACTTCCATGTGTGTTTTTAGGGATTACCACTTGGACCTGGATAACCAGTTAGTCTACTCTTCCTAGAGGATGACCACCTCTCTCACTCTCAGAATTCCAATTAGTTCTCTGTGTGGAGTTGAGGCCTCATGAGCTCTTCATCTACTTTGTCACATTAGTTGATATCGACTTTGTTTTGCTCATGTTTGGGCAGTCATGGTGATGGGACTTTAGAGGTGTAGCTCTGACCTTCTTAGGAGACACAATCTCACAGAAAATTCCCTAATCTTACAGTTTAGAGGTGTCAAAATTGAGCTGAAAACTGAGAAATTAATAGATTATGTTACAGAAACACAGCCTAATTTGTACCAGACTTTAATAAGCTTCATGACTCCTTCAGTTCCCAAGAGTCTGTAGCTAGCATTCTATTTCCTGTCAATTGTTCATGAGTTAATTTTTCATCTTCATTGTACAAATTAAAGGAAGAGAAGGATGATATCTCACCTCTTTTGCCTCCTGAAAATGAAATTCATCAAAGACCATCATATTGTTGTGTACATCCTTTGAGGGAATCTGCACGACTGTATCCATCCCTGTCTTTGGGTTCTCATTTAGAAAACATTCTGTAGAACTTTCCCAGAAAGGTCATAGACCATGACCTTCTCTGTCCGCCACATGCAATTGTTGGTACTGCTCACATGCACAATACACTGATGTGTTAGTCTGTGCAGTTATTTCACAGAGCTGCGTAACACATCCCTTAGGTAAAATGGAATGTTGCATATCGCAGAGAATGCAAAAGTAAGACAACAGACTGCCTTTTCAACTTAAAAAGAAGGGTAGATCTAATCACAGTCTTGCTATCTAATATGACCTTTCTGAAAATAAAAAAGCAATCCTCGGCTCTTATGTTAATATCAAATGCTTTGGAGAACAGTGTTACAATAACTACTGCAGGAAGATGTATTGTATTGTATCTTTTATATAGGAATGTTTATACATTTAAACCCAGAATTTCCATAGTTGTTTCTGTTTTCATCTAACTCACTCAGACACTCAGAGGTACAAAGAGTGTTCACTAAATCACTGTTTAGAAGAATAAAATTGTGCAAATATCATAACTGTCTGTGGGGGATAACAAGTATAGAGGGACTTATTCATGAAGTAGAATATTTTGCAATAGTATTTAAAGTCAATCGTTGGTAAGGAATACATCTGTTATTAGGCTATTTTTTGTATGTTTCAGGAGTAATGCTTTCACTTATAAAAGTAAGTATGCAATGCTTTCAGTTTTGTTGAAAACCCCACAAAACAAAAGCATATTGCTTAAGCAAGAATCTGGAATCTGTGTTAAATGAAGAAAACATACATGGGTTACTCAATAACAATTCCAGGATCGGACAGAGAATTTCTGGCTTCTAAAAAGTCTATGAAATATATAATACTCACAAAAATAATTAGTAAGATGGAATATTCTGATGGTTCTTTGGCATATCTAATTCTATCTCCTGATGGCTTACTTGGGATGAAGAATTGGGGTTGGGAAGTCTCCTTTAGCAAGAACTTGCTGGCCCATGGTGTTCTGTGGATTCTTTTATAATGAGTTTGCTTTTTCTTAACCAGCTTGTTCATATTTACTTCCTCCTTTGTCACTACAGTGTGAAGTTTATAGTTGATAAATTACCACGTTCTATGTACTTGTTCTACTCTATACATTGACATGACATTTCACAGTTGCTCAGCAAGCTTGACAGCATGCTAGTGTTGAGTTTGTCTTTGATGACTATATTAGGGAAGGAAGTTTCTGAAATATTAGCATGATAAAGAGATATCCTTATATTATATGTCATGTAAAGCAACTAATGATTTAAGACTTATTCATCAACAAAACAGAACAGATATTAACCATGAGACTTATTTTTGGGATGAACATATATTTTGATCATTGAAAAATGATATTTTGGGAAATATATGAAAAGTTCATCCCAGGATTATAAACTCTGAGAAAGTAGTTCACCCTTCCTAAAACACAGAAGACAGGGTCCAGGAGGCACCATGCTGCTTGGCATCTGAGAGTCCTTTCCTTCACATTGCCTCCTTTTCACAGCGTAACCCTGGAGGATCAAAATTCAGTGCTAGCAAAAATGGCAGGGCATGGGGTAAATTACTCTTTTGGGTTAGTACTTGCATTCCTAATAGTGGTTTTGAGGGATTACCTGAATCTCTTCCAACATGTGTGGCTGGTTCCACCAGATACTCAGTGAAGGGTTTCTAGGCTTCTAAGATAACTCAGGCAATACTCAGCCCTAAAAGAATGCTGCGTGCATTTCTGATGTTCTGTTACTGTTCCATGTATATTTGAGTGGAACCAAGGCTCATTTACACATGAAAATAAAATAGTCATGACAATAAATCAATAATAGTGTATCAAGTATGCCCTTGTTCTTGTATATTCAGTTAAAGTTTCCTCAGAACAACTTAAGAGCTACAAAAATTCAGCTTCATTTGTAAGGTTCACTGTGTGCTTCCATATTGCTGAAATCAGCACCGTAGAGGGGATCTCTGCAGTCATAACAGTAGACTTGGCCTCCTCCTTTCTTCTACCACCCAACAGCCAGCGGCACTTGGGTCGACTGAGCAATTCTACTCATCAATATTGCCAAATCAGTGACTTCTCAAAGGTAAATATGGGAATCAGGAGATTTGCGAAGTGGTCATGGGTGCCTAATCTCAGCATGCATCAGCTCTCACCGTTTCATCTCGTCTATGGCATGTTCTTCTCCAAATGTCAGCTGTCAGTCTCCTTTAAACACCAAAGATGATCACAGCCATGTTAAAATATGATGCCATAAACCCTCAAAGCAGCGGGCCATGGAATGTTCTGGCTTAAATATTTTATTTTTTAATATGCTCTGTTACCTTGTCTGTGTGGCTTTCAAAGCAATAAAAATGATATTATACTATATGCATATTTTATAGTGCAGCACATAGTTTTTAAAATATGAAAGATATTATTTTTGAAATATATGCATAGAGGACAAGGCACATTTATACCTAATCCATTCATTTTAATTACTACAGTGTGACATTCCACATTATGAACAAATGACTCTATAATTGGCTATTCTAATCTCTTTTGAACAGTCATGATAGTTATACATTGTGATCATTGACCTCTGACTGTGAGTGGTCATTCATTTATCCAAGAATACTATATGAAATAGTCATTTTTCTCTGTGATCCATAATGCAGTTACTCAGAAATGCTAACCTATAATCATAGGTTAACATATTTATCCACACACATACTTCCCACGGCTGTGTCTAAAATTCTGTCACATATTTCAATTGCTTCAAAATGTCAAATTTGGAGAAGTTAAAAGTGTCAAACGATTGACTTCAGACACATAGTAGTTGTAGAAACTGCAGTCTCGTGACTTACAAAAGATTGCACTACAAGTTAGTATAATCTTTTTATCTCAGAGATTATATTTCTGTGTTTGGTTTCCTTTCATTGTCTTTCAATGTGTATTTTTCATACTACTTCCACAGAAATTTAAGATGAACATGTATTTGTGTTGCCATGAAATCTGACTATTAATTATTAAAAATGAATTCTATATAAGGTAGCTGCCACCTTATCCCATTTCTGTGACAGCAGCTTCATAAGGTATCGCAGTCAGATTTAACATCATGAAATACTTCTGAAGGCCATCAGAAGGAATGAATGGGATTAAACCTTAAGTGTCGAGCTCCACAAACAGAAACCACGCACAGTGGTGTGGCACTAGAGCCTCTAATTAGCTCAACAAGCTTCCATCATGCTGTCTGAGTAATGGAGTTTTGTTCTGTGGTGTGGTGCCTCACAATAAGAATGGACAAACATAAAGAGACTCTGGCAACAGATGGCAAAGTCCTAAATGAAAATGGGCAGCTCTTCCCCAAAACTGTTTCCAGACACATCCATGAAAATGCACACCAGCCTCTGCTTCCTGAGTGCTGGGATTAAAGGCATACCACATCACCGATGCCACAAGATAGCTTTTTAACACTCATAATAGAATCAAAATATGTACACTTTGTTTAAAACCATGGCATTATAATTCTGATTAGAGACCTATTTTAAGAGTAGTCCTGAGAGTCAAGTAACCAGTTAAAATATAATTAGCAAAAACTTTTATAAAAATAATTAATTCTTATATATTTACTGTATTCAGTTAAAAAACTGTATGTATTTGACTCATAATCCCTGAGAAGTGGCAGTTAGTTTGAATATATAGAATCATCTACTTACTGCCGGCAACATATTCATTAGACTTCAATACATTCACAAAAATACTGAAAAGATTTGTCATTTCTAAGTATTTGAACTACTTACTCTACTTTGTTCTCTGTCAACTTAAACTTCCCAGTAAAATGCCTGGAAGATAAAATGAGAGTAAATTGCTCATGTGTAAGATCTGGTCATTAGAAATTAAAAGGCTCCACTGATTATTAATTACTGACTCTGCTGCTTTTCCTATGACTGCAGTAAAGTACAGTGTCAAAGGCACCTTAAGGATGGAAGGGTTTGTTCTGACTCAAAGCTTGATGCAGCCGTCCATCATGACAAGCAAGACAAGGCAGCAGGAACTTGAGGCAACCCAACCCCATTTTATCCACTGTCAGGAAGCAGAAATTACTGCTGTCTGTGTACAGAAGGCTTTATCTTTTCTATGTAGTCTAGGAGCCAAACTCTGAGAATTTTCTATTCGGGTGCTTCTTCCACCTCCATTAACTTACTCAAAATAATCCCTTACAGACCTAACTATAGGCTAATCTAATCTAAATCACCCCTCCCAGGTTTATCTGAAGGCTTGTCTCCTAAGTGACTTCAGGAATTGTCAGGTTGACAGCACTAACCATCAATAATCATTCATTAACATTTTGTTTCTTTGTGTTCATTCATGTGCATGGGAGCATACTGTTTATACAGTTATTTCACCCCTTTACAGACATGAAAATTGAGCATCGGAGACATGTAAAAGGTCATTTAGGTGCTAGAACGGCCCATACACATTTACATTAAACTTGAATAAAGGTTGCTTGCTGTGGAACTGGTATTTATAGTCCACAACTGAGAACCACATGGGCTTTCTTTCTTATCTAATCTTTCTACAGAGTATTTCCCAGTACTTGGCCGTCTATGAACACAGAATAAATACTTGCCAGCAGCTGTCAGTGCTTGCCCTAGCTTTCTCTTCAAAAGGAGAAAAGATGGTGACAATAATTGCTCAAATTAAGGGAAAGAATTGTGACTTTACTCTCCCTCTAGATGCCAATTTAGTAATTTTTTTTAGTATTTAAATTTTATTTTGCTCAATTTCCTACTTTAAGACAGCCCATGCTGGGGCTGGGCAGATGACTCAGTGTTAAAGGGCTTGCCACACTAGCATGAAAACCTACGTTCAGGTAACCAGGAGCTATGTAAACTCTGAATGTGCTCTCACAGCCTTAAACTCTACACCATGGAGCAGAATTATGAAGATCCCAGCTGCTTGCTGCTAGCCAACCTTGCCAGACCAGTTAGGGCCAGTTCAGTGGAAAAGCCTATTTGAAGAAGGAAGGTGGAGAGTAAATAGGAAGGCAGCCAGTGTCAACTTGTGGCCTTCACACAATCACATATGAGTGAGCTCATCCCTCAATACATGTGCATGTGTACACACACACGCCCGCACACACATACACACCTCACATACAAATAATTTTAATGATCCATGTTAGTATATTTCATTATCAACAATTTTTTTTGTTCATGGTAACCCATCTACCTTATTTTGTAATTTTATGCCGTCTTATACAAAGTTCTTCTCAGCCTCTTAACTTAGGGATAATTCAGTCATTCCCATCAAAGTCATTACATGGACGGTCATTACTGACGTCATTATCCTCTGTGAAGATAGGCATCACTCTGCTGTGACTGTTTTCAGAAACTCCATTTCTCAGACTGGTGTTGGAAACCATAATTACATATGCAAGGCCAATCCAACCCTTCGAATTGTAGCTGCTTTGTAACAGGAAACATGAAAATATTTGTCTTAAGTTGGCAATATTGTTGACACTCAACCACACTTCTTGTTCTATGCACCAGGACAACTCAGAGATAAAGGCTGAATTATCCTGATCTGCCAGTGATGCACTGTATAAGTGTTTTTTTAGAGCAGCGAGCTGTGTTCTCTGAAAGGGGAAGAGTTCAAATTGGTTTTCTCTTCAATCATTTCTTATTGTGCAGAATGCTGAGAAAAGATTTGAAAGATATTTTCAATGTGCTGGTTTACGGGAAAACAGTGCTTTCACCTTTGTTGAATTTCTGAATTTTCATTGTTTTTGACCCTGAAGTCTAAACATGGCCTTTTACATACACGGAAGATTTTGCGTGGTGGCTTTTAAAGGGCGTTTCAACATGTTCTCAGGAAGGACCAGATGATTCCTAAGTTAAGAAATAAATTAAGTTTAGATTCTACTTGTTCCTTCAGGAAATTACATTAGTGTTTTCCAACAAGTGTCCAAATGACTATTAGGCTACATACACACTACATTTCTTTTTGTTTAAAATGCTTGGGAAATCTGTCCTCTAACTCCTTAGCTGACATTGTTTCACTGTATTCTGGTACTGTGTCCGTCTGTCCCTTTTCTCTTTCAGCATTAACTACTGTCAACTAATATGTCAGCTTTGCAGTCTAGTGGTTGGTTAAAATATTACCCTAATGTTTCCAAATCATTTGAAAAAAATTGTTGAACCACATTTTGTACTTAAAATTTATATGCAAATTATATAGATGATTTTAATTACATCTACTAATTAGCATAGCTATAACTTTTAATAGTTTCTACTTAATTTTGTCTCTGCTCAGTTCTCTCTTCCTTTATTGTTATAGTACAATAAACTGTTGGTAAATTTTAAGTGCATAAAATTTTAAGTTTTAAAGACTGTCAGCCCCATGGGCTCTATATTTGAATATTTGATTCCCAATAGGTAGAAATGCTTGGGAAGGATTAGGAAGTATGACTCTCATGGGGGAAATGTGTCACTAGGGGAGGGCTTTGAGATTTCAAAACACCCACGATTCTCAGAGGCTCTCTCTGTCTCCTCTCTCGCTATTCCTGACACATGCTTCTGTTCTGCCATCACAGACTTTGATCCTCTTGAGTCATAATTTAGTTAAACTTCATGTTTTATGTTACCTTGGTCAATTTTTTTTCTTTTTAGAGCAAAGGAAAACATAAATACAACAGAAGTTGGTACTTAAAAGTGGGACATTGCTGTCATAGATCTGACCATGTTGATAGACTTTAGAACTTCAGACTAGAAAAGTAGCTTAATGTTGTAAGCATAACGTAATGAGCTTTCATAGTAGGAGCTAGGACTCTAGTTCTGAGACCTATGGACTGTGAAAACCCTACTCAAGAGGTTTCAGAAGGTGACAATATTAGTAACCGGGCTAGAAACCGTTTATGTGATATTTTGGATAAAAAAAAGTGGCTGCTGTCTGTGCTTGCCTTAAAAATTTGTCTAGGGCTAAACTGGAAAATAAAAGATTGATGTTTTTTGAATGAGAAGATTTTAAGATAGCTTAATGTTGACCCTGTTGCATGGTTATTAGTAATTTGTCTCATTCAGGTCTTCATTGAAAAGAACATGTAGACCAGGTGCAAAATGTAGTCAGAAGAGAAAAGGAACAGGAGGAATTTAGTATCGAGGTCAAGGTGTGTGCTTAAAGAGATAAGAAGATGAAACCAACGCCTGGTCTGCATTGAGATAAAAGGAGGGGGACCCCTAGTGCAAGACACCACTCAACTAATCCTCTACCTCATAAAAAGAAAAGACCTAAGGAATTTTCTGTTTCTAAGATGCAAAAACAAATAAAAGCGGTCACAAATGTGATTTAGAGGGGCCAGGATTCACCCCAAGTTGAAATCTAAACGTAGTAGTAATGTCAATGCGTTTCTAGATTTCGAGTATGAAGGACACATGAGTAAAGTGCTTTTGGGGTCTCCCTGCATGGTTTAGAAAAGCCATTGAAGTCAGGTGTGTGGCAGACGAACCCCCCACATGGAGGCCTTGAGAGGCCACTGTAGAAAACCATGAGAGTGAAGCTCAAGCTGCATTGGAGAACCCACGATGCTGGAGGTGTCAGAGTCATGGGATAAGTGCAAGAAAGGCTACATGATCTGAATCTGATGCCTCCTTCTAGCTTCTACAGGCATGAGCTAAGTATTGGCATAAGAACAGACATATGAATCAATGGAATTGAATTGAAGACCCTGACATTAGTCCACACATCTATGTGAAAGACCCCCAGTGCTGGAGAGACTCTCACTCAAGTCTCGGGATAACACGACCCCCCACCCCCCCAGTAACTCACGAGAGACCGTCCTTGAATGATGAGATGAGACGGGAACCAGTGCACTAAGGCCAAGACTCAGAATCCACGCACGGGGAGAGTTCGACCCCGAGTGACCGGGATAAGCGATTTTTAAGGGAAGAAACCACAGCCTAGTGACCCGGAATTGGCAGGGAGTGTGTCACAGAAAATTCCAAAAAATACCAGTGAAGATTACAAGGGGGCAATCCCCTGCCTCTCAGGACCACTCCCAAGGTCATAATCAGCTAGTTCTTAAAACACATTACAATGATAATCACAAGGGGGAAACTCCCTGTTTCTCAAGATTATTCTCAACATTACAACCTAACCTTATCTTCAGCTAGCTCCTGAAACACAGTCACTAACTGGCTCAGATCCCCCAGAACTGAAGTTACAGGCAGTTGTGAGCTGCTCAATGAGGATACTGGATACCAAAATCAGGTCCTCTGTAAAAGTAGCAAATGTCCTTAACCTCTGAGCCATCTCTTCGTTTTTTGTGTAGCTTTCTTGTAACACGCAGGACCACCTGCCCAGGGATGCTGCTGTCTATAAGCTGGACCATCTTGCATTGATCAGTTAAGACAAACCCCCATAGATGTGTTCATGGGCCATTCTGATCTATGTAATTCCTCTACTGAGTCCTTCTTCTCAGATGAATTTAGCTTGTGTCAAGAGGACAATTAAAGCAAACTTGGGCACCAGAAGTCTACAAACACCTCCTAGGCTGGTGTGTTAAACAAGGTTGCAGGATAGAAGGTCAAAACACACAGAACAGAATCAATAAAGCATCTATATGGACGGAATCAGTGTCCTCTCTGCTGCTGTAGGTCTGTCTTCACGGACTCCATCCACCGTGAAGCAAAAGTATTTGAAATAAACTGAATTTTTATTGACCATGTTAAAAAAAAAAAAAAGAAAAGCTACATGCAGCGAGTAGATCCAGCCCAACAGAGAGAAGTGTTTGTCAGTGAGAAATGACAGAGTCTTCTAAGCTCTCTGATATGTATCTACAGTATCTGGTCCACCTTGTTTGGTTTTCATCTTGTTTTGGTCCTTGATTCATCCTTGTTTCTGGAATGGTGTATGTTGGAACTGTGAAATTGCTTTTTAAATTTTACAATGGGTTACAATTAATAATTTGCTTTGAGTCTCAGGAAAGGTTTTTGACTTTGAAATTTTAAACAGTGTTGAAACTCAAAGCCGAAGGGAACTTTTGAAGTGGACTAAATGCATTTTGCAATATGATATGTCTAGGCACCTGTCAGAGCCATGGAAGTGGGGTGGTTTGGCTGAGAATGGTCCCCATAGGCTCATCTGTTTGACTACTTGGTCTCAAATTAGTGGATGTTTGGGAAAGATTAGGAGGCTTGAACTTGTTGGTGGGGAAGTGTCACCGGGAAGTGTTTCAAAAGCTCAGAGCATTCCCAGTTAATCCCTCCCCCCCAATGTCTCCTATTTGTGGATCAAAATGTGGCTCTCAGTCCTTCCCACATCACAACTGAAACCATAAGCCCAACTAAATATTTTCTTGCTTTTGCTTTGGTCACAGCATTTTGTTATAGTAAGAGAAAAGTAAGACAGCCACTCATAATACTCACTTGGTTCCCATTAGCTGTCCCAAACCTGTTCATTGTATATGAGTGAGAATGTATGGCCTCTCTTGATCTGTTTTCTTCACTGCTCACTCTCTAGGTCCTTGCAGTCATTATTAGGTTCTTGAACTTCGTGACATCTATAGTTCTATTCTAGAGAAAATGCTATGCAGTATTTGTATTTGTCTTTCTAAAAGAGTTTTCATTTATTTTAGGACACTACATTTTTACTGTCAACTTATACTTCAATTACTTTGTGATCACAGAGGGACTCTATTGCTTCTAATTTAATTTTAATGTTTTAAAGAAGTAAATTATCAATCACTCCATTTTGCATTCTATCCCTCCCAATGCCTCTGCTGCCCTCACCACTCCCAGTTGTCATGTGCTCTTTTTTTTTTTTCAACTCTGGGATGATTCACACTCTGTGGTGATTTTGCTCTGCTTCATCCATGGTTGCATCAGTGGCAGGATTTACAGTCCAAAAGGCTGAAGAGAGAAAAACAAGACATATACAACATATGGTGTCATATTTTCTTTCCTCATTTGCCTACAATGGACATTTAGGCTGATTTCATATCTTGCAGTTGTGAGTAATATATCAGTGAACATAAAGAATTGTGATTCCATTGATTGTGACTATATAACCAAAGGGGAATCATTAAAGAGGCTGTTTTTAAATTTTAGGAAATTCCATATTGTCTTTTATAATCACTGTATATATTTACATTCCTGCCAATGGTGCAGAAGCATTCTCTTTTGAATATGTCACCTTTTGTCTTTTTGTAAATATTTATCCTGACAGTTATGGGATTTCTTTGGGACTTAATGACTGCGGGAACCAGGCAGCACAGAAACCTCTGCCAACAGAATGGCATGCCAGCGTGGGGCTGACCAAACCCACTTAAAAGTCTGAAAGAGCTTGGGAAGTAATTCTAAAAATAAAATAAATAACAGTTAAGCATGGCTTATTGAAAGCAGCATTTTCTCAAGTGGGCTCTGTTTGCTACAGGCAAGCACTCTCATTTAAGAGAGGCTTCCTTACTCAGCTTTAGCTGCAAAACCTTGCAGCTCATTTAAGAGGTCCTGCCACAAAACACGTAAATGGTGTTGATGAAAACTGATTGCATGCTTTTTGGTGGTGGCAGCAACCTTGAAACGCCAGACTTGTGGCAATAAACATGGCTCTGGTCAATACTTCTGCCATGAGGTTAGTCTCTCAAAAAAAGATAAAGGATCAGGCTGGATCCAGCCTTCAAAGCCATGGCTTTAATCCTAGCCATAATCTTAGCAAATTAAAAATTCATGTATTCAGGAAAAGAGATATATACAGTAAAGATAGATTCAAAGGCAAAGAAAATCTCTTCTTAACGAGGCATTTTCATCTTTCTTCCTCTGCATCTGGTTTATGACTGCATATCTGCCTTTCCTCTTCCCAGAATTCTCCTAGTTTTGTTGCCTTACCTATACTTCTTTCCTGGTTACTGGCAAATCAGCCTTTTATTAAACCAGTATGAATGACAAAACTTTACATTGTACAAAAGCATTATCCCACAGCATCTTATGTTAAGAGTATGCCACTTAATGCAAATTAGGGTTTGTCCCCGGGCCTCCCAAACCTGTATGTTTCCTATACTCTAAAATAAAGTTGAGCTGATTCAACAAAGTCATCTCCCAGAAGGCTATCTCTATTGTATACAAACTCTGTTCCCCACTTTGACTCCCTCCTCCCTCACTTCCCAATGATTCCCGATGAAGAAGGAGAAACACAATCTCCCATCTAGAATTTAAATGATAAACCATATCATTGGGTAAATACTTAAACACAATGAACTGTTCTAATCAGGGAATGGTGAGATTTCTAAAGCCTATTCCTAAACATCAGCCAAGGTCCAACTCTGCAAGTAGGGCTTGCTAAGGACTAAAGGCTCAGCTCTGGGTGTTTTGTACACCTTTGTTTTCAGTGACTGGTGTCTTACGTCATAGGAAGCTGGTGAGTACCTCCTTTCCAAGTTATCATATTTGAAAGATTCACTAAACTATCTTCTGCTGTACGTGTCTATATATGAAATTTCTCTTGTAACATTTTCCTCACACCTCATCCATCACCTAGCTGCTAAGATATGTCACAGTATTAAATATTTATTCAGCATTTAACAAATTTTGCATGGGTTCAAGGACAGGAAGAGAGAAAAATTTAAATTGTATCAAGCAGAAAGGCATTTTCCCCCATAGTAGGGAGCCTGCTTGTTCATTTTTCAGCTGCCTAGACTCCCAAAATAATCACACAGAAACCATATTATTTGCAACACTGTTTGCAATAGCTTAAGTATACTTCTGGCTAATTCATATTTTAAATTAACCCATCTCCATTAATTTGTGTATTGCCATGAAGCTGTGACTTACCGGGTAAAGTTCCAGCATCTGTCTCTGGAGGGGTTACATGGCTTCTCTCTTACTCTGCCTTCTTTCTCTCAGCATTCAGTTTAGTTTTTCCCACCTAGCTATGTTCTGTCTTGCTATAGGCCACAGCAGTTTCTTTATTCATTGGCCAATAAAAGCAACACATAGACAGAAGGACCTCCCACACTAACCCCCCATAGATTATCACTTAGCATGGTAGATGTTCCAAATGGCACCCAGTATAAAGGAGGATAATTTATTAGAAAAAATCTCAGAGATGTCTGCAAAATCCCCAGGCACTCAATTTGCCTTCTCTTTTAATTTTTATTAGAGAAGTGAAGTTCACATTTTTTGTAACTTCAAAATCCTATTCAAGAGTCTCTTGTTGATATGTTACTATAGCAAGAATTCTTGTAAATTTTCTTCTAATCTTTTAGCTCTTGTGATATAGACTTGTGCACAAGGAAGAAATGCCAAGTTGCCAAAATTAATTCTGTTAGTAGCTTTTATTTGTAAATATATATGTACTCATTGTGTTTATGTCAGCATACTTTCAGAAACAAGATGTCTGCAACAGTGAAGCAAATGGAATAAAACTATTATGACAAGTAATTAAAATTAAGTGTTATTTAACAGGTTGACAAATAAAGTAGATAAAAAGTCTAATGAGTATGAGGGTATAAAATGCTTTATTTCATATAAATTAAAATTAAAATGAACTAATGTGTTTCATAAAAATGAATTTCACTAATGGAAAACATCACAAGCTACATATTATTGGAACTATAATTGTGAAATTAGCCTTAAAATATTCATATGGCAGTAATGGGAAATGGGGTTTTATAGAAATGCAAAGTGGTAAGCAATTCATGGAAGGGCATTTTCACAACCCATTTCCATGATAAAATGTTTTTCAAGATTAATTCACTTGGCTTCTAATTTATCATTTTTGACCTCTTCCTAGATTCTCTCACTGCCATTATAAAAAAACAATTTGATCATTTGACGACATATAGGAAAGTTTCCTAGGAAGTCTGCACTACAGTTCTCATGAAGTCACTGTTCATTTGCATATGCCACAGGCACACTTCCAATCTGCTCTGTTCAAAGGTCTAGAAATTGTCATAACACCTCTCACCATCTCTGTAGCCAGTGAGCCATTCTTACTACTCCGGCTCAGTTTATGTACCATCCTTTGTTCTGTCCTGTGCGCTGAGAGGTGGTCTTCCATAGACCGCACGAATATCTTGGTCCCTGGTTTCAACTCATCTCAAGCGCCCTCTACACTGAGCTGTTCCTTCCTGGCTTCAGAAAATCACACCCTTTTTGGTCGTATAGCATTTCTGGGTTGTCACCCTCAGGGAACTGAACTGTCATTGGCAGAATGTATTCCTTAAACGTTGTCTACCATGCCATACTTAGCTCTTTCACGAAGTTTTAGTACAGTGAGAAAATCCCATCTTATGTGAATTTCTTTACCCCCATGACTCTGCTTAATAAATTCCCTGTAGATGCTTTTCTACAGATACAATTACCATGGTTAGTGAGAACAATGTCCATAGTAATAAATCCTGGATTTGGTGACTTTTTTAGATTTCTGACTTGCTAATTGCTCTGAGCAGATTTGTCCCTAAAGTCCTGGGCTATTTCTCTTCTATTCAAACTACAATCAGTCCTTTGCACATTTAGTTCACCAACAAATACCTCCCATACCCTTCATGTGCATGCTGGCATATGTGTAGTGTTGCAGAGCATAGCAGAATAAACATGACTGTAGGGTTCAAGCTGATCTTCCTAAATGATTCTTCCAGTTCTTTGCTTTTATTCCCTATTTCATAAGTATAGTGAACCATATACATCACATATATACATATATATAATTATAACTAAACAAATAGTATACCTTATTATAATAACCTAGGTATAGAATAACAAATCTCATTTCTATCTTCTGTATGGATAGATTAATTATAAATTTCTTTTAACTTTTTTTCAATATGGCATTAAGCTACCATGTCCCTCTAGAATACAGAAGGTGTGGGAAATGGAACAGAAGCACCATTTTATTATTTGAAGCTAACTGGATTAAATCATCCATTCTGCCTACCTAGAGTCACATATTGCCACTATACAGATTTTTTTTAATATTTATTTATTTATTTATTTATTACGTATACAATATTCTGTCTGTATGCCTGAAGGCCAGAAGAGGGCGCCAGACCTCTTTACAGATGGCTGTGAGCCACCATGTGGTTGCTGGGAATTGAACTCAGGACTTTTGGAAGAGCAGGCAATGCTCTTAACCACTGAGCCATCTCTCCAGCCCCACTATACAGATTTTATGGCAATTAGTCTCTCTCTTTCTCTCTCTACCTTGTATGAAACTTTTCAGACTTATCTCCACACAAGTATATTTGATTGTAGGATGTGATTGCTGTTCGTTGGGTGGTTTTTCTGTCTGGCCCAACCCAACAAAACAAACAGACAAATAAGAGCAAAACAAATAGCAGCTGTGGATGTAGTTCTGTGGAACATCCATGGCCCGGTATAAAGGTGGCTCTGACCTTGATTCTCAGATTATAGACACACATGTACATTAATAGTAACTATATCTACTCAGACATTTATCCGTTCTTTACAGTGAAAATATTTAATATCCTTTAGCTGCTTAAAATGTACACTATATCATCATGATTCTGGTTTTGTACAAATTACTAAGATCTACATTTCCTGCTTCTGTGCCCTTTCCAAGCCTCTTAGAGACACCATTCTTTGCTAAAAGTTTAATAAGATGAATTAATCTACAGTCCGTATGTGACTGAATTCATGTCATACTTCCGTGCTTGGGTTACTCCACTCACTATAATTATCTACAGGTCCATACTCTTTGGCAGAAATGACAGGAATTCTTTCTTTATTGTGGGGTGCTAATTTTACTTTACATATATATTCACTAAATAGGCTTTACACACTGGTCAGCTGATGAACCCTATGGTCCTTCTCCATTTTGACTGTAACAATGAACCTGGAGGTGTTGCCCCACCTTCTGATGTCATCTCCTTCACGTACCGCCACAGTAATAGAGGTGGTGAGTGGTATATTTCAAACTCTCAGGAATTATCACTTAACATAATAGCTATGCTCATGTCACTGCTATTATACTTGCGGCATAAGCATTCCTGCCGTAACAAGCATGTTCAAGCTTTCCTCTACTCCACACCCTCATTAGCTTCTGATAACTTTTGGTCATTTTGGTCATTAAGGGAGTGAGACAACATATCCTTCTGGCTTTGATGTGCATTCCCCCCTAGGATTGATGCTATCGGGCTTATTTTCCAGATAATGGTTATTGTTTGTCTCCTCTGGAAAATGTCTGCTTAGATTAGCTGTCCATCTTTAAATTGGTTGTTGCATTCTTTTACTGGTGAGTTTAGTGAGTTCTTCATACACTCTGAGTGGTAAGCATCAGCAGTAGTTAGCAAACCATTTTTCCTATTCTTTAGATTGCAGTTCAGAAATTTTCAATTGATATTATGTCATATATATACATACATACACATACATATATATACATATATACCTACATACACACACACACACACACACACACACACACACACACACACACACACACATATATATATATATATATATATATATATATATATATATATATATATATGTTCTTTCTTGCACTTTGGGTCAAATCTGAAAACCTCTTGCCATCTCAATGCTCTGAGACATGTCACCATTACTTTTCCATGTGGTTCATAGTTTGAGCATTTTTTTATGAAAATGTTGGAGAATGAATCGCTAACACTTTTTCAGGGACAAAATACTATGAATTAAAATGGGTGAGTATCTTTACACTTAAGTAATAGGTTTGTAGAATCCACTGATTTTGGCTTCCTTTTTTAAATTTTTTTATTAATTTATTTATTTATTAAAGATTTATATCTCTTCCCCACCACAACCTCCCATTTCCCTCCCCCTCCCCCAATCAATTCCCCCTCCCTTGTCAGCCCAAAGAGTAATCAGGGTTCCCTGCCCTGTGGGAAGTCCAAGGACCACCCACCTTCGTCCAGGTCTAGTAAGGTGAGCATCCAAACTGCCTAGGCTCCCCCAAAGCCAGTACTTGCAGTAGGATCAAAAACCCATTGCCATTGTTCTTGAGTTCTCAGTAGTCCTCATTGTCTGCTATGTTCAGCGAGTCCGGTTTTATCCCAGGCTTTTTCAGACCCAGGCCAACTGGTCTTGGTGAGTTCCCGATAGAACATCCCCATTGTCTCAGTGTGTGGGTGCACCCCTCGCTGTCCTGAGTTCCTTGCTCGTGCTCTCTCTCCTTCTGCTCCTGATTTGGATCTTGAGGCTTCCTTTTTAAAAACTTATTCTGCTCTCACATAATACATCCTGAGTTTTCCCTCCCTCTACTCTTCCTACTCCTCTTTAGTCCTCTTTCCCCAAGATCCACTCCTCCTCCATATTTCTTCAGCATTCCCGGGATATCAACTGAAAAGGACACAACAAGATTTAAAAAGACTAAGCATAAACTCTCATAACAAGGTTTGGCAAGGCAACTTATTAGGAGGAAAAGAGCCTGAAGAACACACAAAAGAGTCAGAGAAGTCCCCACTCCCATGGTTAGGATTTCTATAAGAACACTAAGATACACAACCATACCATGTATGCAAAGAATCTAAGGTGGACCCAAGCATGCTCTGTGATTGTTGCTTTTGTGTCTGTGAGTCCCTATGAACCTTCCTTAGTCTATTCTGTGGGGCATGTTCTCCTGATGTCCTCAATCCCTCTAGCTCCTATAATTATTCCTGTCCATCTTCTGTTGGGTTCCTCAAATTCCAAGGGGAAGGACCCAATGAGGTCTCCAATTTTGTCTCTCTCTACCTGTTTAGCTAAGGGTCTTTGGTATCTGCTCCCATCACCTGCTGGAGGAAGCTGATGAAGAGTGGGCTATGTTCCAACTGATCTATGACTGTAGCAAAATATCATTAAGAATCATTTTATTGATTTTTTTTTACCTCAAGTTTCTGGGCTATCCAGTTTCCTGTTCTTGGTCATCCAGGCAGTGTCAAGCATGATTTCCCTCTTTCATTGTGTGAGCATCAAATTAGATCACTGGGTGGCCACTCTCACACTCACAATGGTTCTGTTATCCCATTGCCCAAGCACATCTTGCTGGCAGGGCAGATTATAGGTTAAAGGTTTTGTGGCTAGATTGGTCCTCCAGACACACCACTGGAAGTTGCCAGGTTACAGATGACCAGACTGGGTATCCTCCAGTTGCTAAAAGTCCTCAAATAGGTCACCCTTAATCTGTCTTGGAAGAATGTTTTCACTCCTATTACAGTGTTAGAAAAATGGATACTTACCTTTAAAACTTGTCTTATTTTTGATTATAAGTTTTTAAGTGCTCACTCTACAGAATTCTCAAATATACGTAGAACATAACTGACACCCCAAATTCTAAGCCTCATTGATCACACTGACACAATGCTACTCACCTTTTAATGATATATTTTATGTATGGGTTAGTGGCAGCATGGATGTAAATGTGCCACATGTATATGTAGTGCTGGTAGAATATAGAAGATAGTGTAGGCTCCTCTGGTGCTGGAGTTACAGATGGTTATGATCTGCTATATGGGCTTTGGGAACTGAACCTGGGTCTTCTTCAGGAATAGCAAGTGCTCTTAACTGCCGTAGCTCTCGCTCCAGTGTTACTATTTAAGAGCTGTTTTGGGAAACAAATCTATATTCTTCTGCTACTTTAATCATTATATTGTGAATATTTTTATGTTGTTAAAATAAACCACTCCCAATGACAACATATTATTTTAGTAAATAAATATATATTTACTTACTTAGGCATTTGCCTATTTTTTATTATTTTAAATGTAACCATCATGACTATAAGTATCAGTTAATACCTAAAAACAATCTATAAATATTTACCCTTATACCCACAGATAAGTGTAGTCTTCACCCTTTATCAGAGAAGCTTCTATTCGAAATAGATGAATACAACTACAGAAACCCACAACCAAGCAAAATACAGAGTTGTATTTTGTATCTATCATCTATGTATGTATGTATGTATCTATCTATCCATCTATCTATCTATCATCTCCTTATTTAGATATAAGTACAACTTAATAAGTCTGTTTAATTTACTATGTATATGTATTTAATGCTGACCACTGTGCTTGGCTAACTTGTAGGGGTGTTATCTTTGGAGAAGACTGACTCTCCCCCCCCCCCCGCTCTCTCAGAATTCATTATTTGCCTTTAACTCTTTGGGTGGGGCCTTGCAACATTTCCACCATTTACATTGGCATGATGGTTTGTTTTCACTGAGTAGGTCTTGTTTAGGCAAACATACTATTTCAGAGATGCAGCTTCCCTGTCATATATAGAAGACACTACCTTAAAGTTGATCTCTTGGTTGGCTGGCTCTTACAATCTTTCCACAGCCTTTACTGCAGTGTTCTCTGACCCTTAGGTATGGGTTTTGTTGTAGATGGATGAATTAGGGTTGGACATCACATGGTCGGTTCTCTGTATTTTGACCAGTTGTTGATTTCTGTATCTGGCATCTGAAAAAATGTTTCTTTGGTGAGGAGTGAGAGTTCTATTTATCACAGGGTCTAAGGATAAGTCTATAATTTAGTTAGAAATTACATTGGTTGAGGTAGTAGTAGGTTTTCCTCTAGGGTTCATGACCTCACCAGTCATGGCTAGTTGGCTGGATTTACCGCACCAGGCATGAGTTTCCAGTCCCTCAGTTTCATTAGACAACTGTTGGTCACCTCCCTGATAAGTGCCATTGTTGACTGCCTAGACAATGGCTTTCTGCTGGGCTGATGGTTGTGAAGCCATCAGAAAAGACTGGCATTGTTGGGTTTAACCAAGTTGATTGAAAGGTATTAATGGAGGAACATCTATGGTTCCTCTATGCGATACACACTGCTTTACTTTTATTTTTTTATTTTGCCACAATCAGTGACAATTAGTCTTTGAAGCTTTAAAGTTCGTTGGGAAATATTATTTATTAATTATTGCATTAGGTATTACTGCAATCAAATGCCTGACAAAAAGAATTAAATAAGCAAAAATTAATTCTGTCTCAAAGTTTGAAATTATAATCCATCACCAAAGGGAATTTATAATGTCAGGAGAATGACAATGGTAGCCAGTGACAATAAACCCATAATCAATAAAGAGAACAAGACAAATGATGTTTCTTAGCTCACATTATGTGGTATGTCTTTCTGTACACTGTGAATATGTATTGCTCTCATTGGTTGTTGATAAATAAAACTGATTTGGCCTATAGTCAGGCAGAAAATAGCTAGGTGGGAAAGCGAAACTGAACACAGGAAGAAAGGTAGCATTGACAGAGAGGCCAACAGCTGCCCAAGGAGCAACATGTCAGTAGATCTGTAATGCCATGGGCCACATAGCAATACACAGTTTAATAGAAATGTATTAGTTTAAAATGTAAGAGCTAGCTAGTAGTAAGCTTGAGTCTTTGGCCAAACCTTTATGATTAATATTGAGCCAGAGTGGTTGTTTGGGAACAGGAGAGCAGGAGAGAACCTACCATTACACTCACATTCTCCTTTCATTCAGCACATTCAATAATGTGCTTTGGCAAAGAATCTGTCTGATTGGGGCTGTGGTGTCTTCTAGGACTAAGCTGCTGTTAAGGGCCACATGTGTGTCCGTGGCCCTACCACAACCTGGGTCTGTGCTGATGTCTATGACTAAAGGCCACATGGATGCCTGAGGTCTGGACCACCACCTGAAATCATGTTTGTGTCCAATGGCCAAGCTGCCACCACAGTCATACTGATCTGAGTGACCTGTACAGCCACCAGGGCCATAGAAACATTCAGGACAAGCTGCTGCTGAGCACCATGTCTGGGACCTTGGTCCTGCTGCAGCTGGGATCTGTGTTGACGTCTGTAGCCCATCACGGGCCATGCAAATCATCAGTGTTGAAGCCTGAAGACCATGTTGAATTGACCCTGGAAGAGTCACCCTACCCCTTGTGTGAGAGCTGGGGAGCCCCTCAATGGCTAATACAGCTGGCAAGCTGGAACCAGTGGCATGGATGCAGGAGAGGTGGCTTTGCCTCTTGCCTGAGGTGGTCAGTCCCTGTGGAGGCCTGAACTGAGCAATTCCACTACCACCCAGGCTCATATCCAAGGCCTCAACATCTTACCTCAACAGTTAGCGCATCTATGACCCCTGGGGTGTGTGTGAAGGCACCAGTTCTTCCATACTATAGCCACAGGATCTCCATGACATGAGGCAACAGTGGAATACCAGAAAGAAGTTTCAGGGAAGACCTAATTTTGGTGGGGTATCAGGAGCCAGAGGCCTTGAATAGTATGTGATGCACTGCAAAATTAATGCCACTAGTGAATAGAGCTGTTTAGACAAAAGAGAATAGTGTGTGACTCACTGCAACAATCAGTGCCACTAATGAGTAGGTGGCAGAGAGGCAGGAAGATGGAGGAACAAAGTGGGTTTTTGTTATGTTTTGTTTTTCCTTTAAGTAATTATTTTTTTGTGGGGGAGGACACGGCAAGAGTGAAGGGCAGATATAGAGGGACCGGGAAATGAGTGGGATTCGGGTACACAATGTGAAATTCTCAAGGAATCAAAAAATTATGTATAAAATGAAATTAGAGAGCATACATGTTAAAACATTCAATTTGAAAAAAATTATTTTACCAAGAATAAAATATATATCTTGTAGCAGTCCAGGCCATAGAAAATTCTGAATCAAGAAGATTTGGAAGATCAAATATATTCTCAAATTCTCAGCAAAAACAGTAGTCAATTTTTCTTGTGAGTGAAAATAAATATTGTTAAGTCTTTATTATTATTATTATTTGTTTTTTTTGAGACAGGGTTTCTCAGTGTAGTTTTGGAACCTGTCCTGGCATTAGCGCTTGTAGACTTGTAGACCAGGCTAGACTCGAACTCATAGAGATCCACCTGTCTCTGCTTCCCGAGTGCTGGGATTAAAGGCCTGCGCCACCACTGCCTGGCTAATATTGTTAAGTCTTAAAGCAGAGAAGAAATTGTTAATTGTTGACATTTCTTTAAATGATTTTTAAAAAATATGTTTGACCTATTGGCTCCTGGCGACTGAAGAATGGCACAATGCTGACATCCTTGTTTCTTTCTGTGATTATTTCATCTATTTCTCTCCTATGGTTTTATTTTTTTTGTGGACTATGCTTGAAACTCCAATCTCAGTTTGTCTTTTGTAGTTATCAAGTCATTACTTTCTTTCCTCATAAATCAGTTTCTTTGGTTGAATGATTTAAAATAAGGATACTTTATTCAGTATAGCATAAAAGATAACAAGTTCATGTAAAAACAGAAGTGGAAAAGAGATTTCACTTGATGACGTAGAGAAGCAGTAGAAAATAGAGCCTATTCTGAAATAATATATATAGCCACAGGTATTAAGAACTTGTTATATAAAAGCTGCTATAAAACACATGAAGTACTACCAAAGTCCTCTTAAGAGTTTTCTCCTTAATGCTGAATAGGAATTAAGAAGCCTTGCTACTTTATTCCATTTCACTTTCAGTCCACTCACCCTGGTTAGCCAAGAAATTATCAGAGAAGTTACCAGGTAAGAATGTATGTTTGGTTCTCCTCTTTGCACTCCAACTTCCCTTGGGTGTCTTCACTTTAGGACAGCCAGTGTTTGTCTTTCTTTTTAGTCTTGGAGATTTAGATTATCTACCTTTGTAGATTTAGAGACTCATTTAATACAGAGTTCAGCCAGATTTTCCTTGAATTCCTAGATGAGTTTCTCTCACATGTATTTAAAGCTATTTCACCATAAGCACACTTGTGTAATCCTAGCCTGAGGTTAAGGTCCCATTAACTGGGAGCAAGTCAAGAAATTGACCTATTGCATACTATAAGCTGTGTCTTGTCTAACTAAACGTTTTTACCATTTTCTTTGAAACTTATATTTATTTGCACATTAGACACACATATTAATTGAGAAAAAATCTGTTCCTTGAAGGAAAGAATGACATTTCCTTTGCACACACCATAATATGTTGCATAAATAGTCTCAATAAAATATTTTAAATTTATGTTTATATGTATGATTAAGTGAAAGTAATTTCAAAGACACAAAGATGTCATTTTGGAGTATAACCAGACTACTTCTTTATTCATGAGGATAGTGTTTAATATATTCATTACACAGATATTTAATAACCAGGTTCCTATTGTAGAAATATTTTAAATACTAGTGGTACATGTATGTGTTAGAAATACTAGGTATAATAACAGTATGCCAAGTAGATATGGTTTCTGATCTCATGGAATACATAGTTTTTTCCCCCAAGATTTAAAATAAGGCAACACTGAAGAAAGTTCTTTTCTTACATTCATCTGGCCATATTATGTTGATAACGAAAATGTAATAATGTCTTTGACTTTCACCTTTCTCTTTCTGCTCTCTACATTGCTACATTAATATGTGTATAAGATATAAAATTACTCTGCATTTATGAGACTATTCCTATTACTCCGCTGTAGTGATTCATGGTCACATTTATGTGGATTATGTGATAGGGCTGTGTGATACTGTAGAATCTGTCTTGACACTCTCCTCACCCTGACAGTGTTTAAAGGAAGAGCTTCTTACTTTCTGATGTAGAGTACACTCATTTTAGGCACGTTGCTTGGATTTTATTCTATACAGTGATCCTTTCAGATAGAAAGAGGCATGAGCAGTTACTAATATTTATGCATACTTCCCTTTATTCAAACACAATAAGTTGCTCCCTTAAAGGACCAACACTTACAAACAATAAACAATATAATGTGACAGAAATTATTTACTTATAAAATAGGAATATAGTCCATAGGAATTATGTGAATATTCATCTAATATTCATTTCATATAAATCTTCATATGTCTTGCCTACGTGCAAATGATTTCAAAACATACACATTGATTTGTGAAATGTTTATACATATCTATGAGAGAGAGAGGCATGAGGATCATAAGTGCAAGAAACAATGATTTACCTGCTATTCCTAACGAAATCAATTTGAAAAAAATATTCTATATTTTTCTGCAGTTTCAAATTTTTAAACCAGAACCATAAAAGGAAAGGATCACAACTGCGCCTCCAGACAGTTCTGCCTTTGGAGTCTCTGTGGGGTTTCAACTGCATCTCTTTACCTAGGTGGACATTTGCTGTGTACTAGTTAAGAGGCAGCATCTAGGAATATTTCCATATGTAAAAAGCAAACCGTGGAAGAACACCTTATGTTTATCTGTTAATGAAGATTAAAATTAAGATGCATATAATCTTAGAAAGGGTTATGTGTCACAAACACTTTATACTGATGAAACTTTCAGATCATGTTTTCTTTAGTAATATGAAATATTGATCAGCCCTAATGTGAAATAAGGCATTTGTTAAACAAGTGGTTTCTTCTAGTTATTAATTTGCTGTGTACTCAGAAAAGACCTTAGAAGAATCTGTATTAGTTCTTTCCTCCAACATATAAGATCAGTAAGATTCTCTGAACGTGGAAAGTTAGAGCTTATATAATTGTCTATAGGGAAGAAGATGCTTCGTGATATTGCCTCTCGGTGTGGTGGTTGATCCTCGTTGTTAGTTTCACTGGATTTGCACTCACCCAGGAAGCACAGCTCTGGCAGTGTCTGCAATGCAGTGTTTATGAAGGTTTAACTGGGAAATGAAGACCCATCTTAGCACCACTCCATCGACTGGGTCATGGACCGGATACAAAGGGAAAAGAACACAAACTGAACATCCTCTACTCCTTCTCCTCTTTTTCCCTACGCCTGCCTCTTTTCCTTCTCTCCCCTTTTTTTTTTCTGAAAATGAGGGGGTTTATATATGCTATGCAAGTGCTCTACCACTGAACCACAGCCCCAGCCCTTAAATATGTTCTCTGGAGATAGTTTCATCAGATACATGGTAATACACATTCTGAAGACATGATTTGATTTTTTTTGTATAAAAATAGCAATATATCTTTTCCCATATGGTAGATTTTATTTCATATATATATATATATATATATATATAGATATATAATTTTCCTATTGAACTGGGTTCTTAAATTTTAGTACACTGTGCATATGCCTAAAAAAACAAAGCTAGTTTTTCTTCCCACTACTTTTATTCTAAATCCCTTTTGCTTTGTTTTGAAAGCCCATGAAGCAGTTGAGTTGGCTCAGATCTTCACCCAGGTGAATCTGATTCGGCAAATTAAATGTGATTCAGGACGACTAACTGCTCTTTTGCTCAAGTCGAACAGTGACATCTAGTGCCTGAAGAAATGTGTCTCTGGATTTGGAAGACTCTTTGTCTTTAGTTTGATAAATGAGACATGGACCACTTACATCCTCAAAGAAGGTTTCCCAGTGGCGATCTCCATCTTGATGACTATGGCATTAGACTGGGCACTCCTTAGAGCACTTCACATAATTCTGGAGTCATTCTCTCAATTTATGTTTTCCCTGCCTCCACTTGTTGGGAAGCATGTATATTGATGCCAATTCCATACTGCATTACTCACCCAAAGTGTACCCTTGATTTTTGGCAGATATAAATTTCTTACTCACAAAAAAATTAGAGGGCTTGGGGAAATGGTGCAGTCTATTTAGCACTATGAATTGTTTGCTGGTCAAGTATGATGGCCTGCTTTGAATCTGCAGCACCCACATAAAAAGACAGGTGGGCCATAGATGCCTGTCTTTTCAGTAAGGGGGTGGGTGAGGTGGGGAAATCTCTGGGGCTTGTGTGGTATTTGATCTACTTAGACTCTGGTTTGCATGAGATGTTTTTATTCAAAAGATAAATTGATTAAAGAGGACTCTGAACATTGACTTCTGCCTCCCGTCGAATATAATCAAAGCTCTGTGTTCTCTAAACCACAGTCACTTCATTGTCCGCTGCTATTGTTCTTCTGATACTCCTTTCATCTCTCCTGGTCTATGTAGTCTAAGAATTTCAATAAAATAAATAGTTGTGATGTACAATAAGAAACCCTGGGTGATATTAAAGTGGGAAGACTTCTGCTACACTAATTATTGTATTTAGAATTGTAAAATATACATTTTGAAGTTGATGTAGTAATTTTAACTGGGATATAAAGAGGATGCCAATTTCAGCATTAGTACAGGATCAGCAAAGTTGGTGTGGCATGCTGGGAGATAAGTGGAATCTCACATACTAATGCCAAGATGAATCAGGTTTCATGAAGGGTGAAGCAAGGTTTTTGGATCAGGAAAGGCTGTGTAAGCAACTCAACCTGTTCGTTGGTTAGTTGGTTGGTTCCTGTCCAGGGAACTCAACAGCAACTGTGTTAGAGCAAATGCTGTGTTTTGGGGCAGATGCCTTAACTTTCATGTGGAAAGCAAAATAGATAAAACACGTATGGAAATTGCAACAAATTATTTGTCCAAATTCACTTAACCCCCTGCACTCAGTTTATCCTGCAGAAGCAAATCAAAACATACTGGAATCATCATTATTTCTGGTTAAAATTATTGATTAGAACATAGCTCTGTTCTTAAGATTTTCTAGAGTTGTCTTTGTGATATGGTGGCAAGGTGAGGGATCTGATCTACTGCCCTATCTTATTTCCTTGCTTAGTCCTCTACAATGGAGATATCATTTTTAATTTAAGTGAAATTAGAAACTTTAAATTTAGTGACCAAGTTCGAGAGAGTTCACTCTCTGGAATTGAATATTGTCAGGTACAAATCCCCTTGAGCACACTGATTACTAAGGAGAACCAAGATGCCTCCCTCATCTCGGCTTCACATTATATGAACGAAGGAGACTTACAGAACAGGGGAGCCAGGTCATGTAATAAGGACTCTCTTTCTATTTCCATGTCTTTTCCCCCCTCAAATATCTTAGGAGAGATAACTTAGACTGTAAAAGTGTTATTTTTAGGTAATAAAAATTATTAAATAGTATTTATTAATATATACACTACTTGCGACTAAGCTACAATTAAATTAAAAAAGAAGATTCTTGATTTCTTAGTCAGTGTTCCATTGCTGAGAACAGACACTGAAACCACAGTATCTCTTATAAAGGAAAGCATTTAATGGGGGCGTGCGTACAGTTTCAGAGGTTCAGTCCATTATCAACATGGAGGAAAGCATGGCAGCAGACAGGCAGACATGGTGTCGGAGAAGCTGCTGAGAGTTCTACATCCAGATCCTCAGACAGCAGGAAGAGATAATGGGTATGGCTTGAGCATTTGAAACCCCAAACTCCACCCCTAGTGACACACTTCCTTCAACACATCTCCTAATTCTGCTCAAATAACTCTGCTCTCTGTTGATTGAAACACTCAGATTTGCAGGCCTATGAAGCCGTTATTATTTAAAATACTTCATTAGGTTTTAGATCTCTGGTCATACTTGAGCCATGGTATCTTCAGGTATGTGTTTTTGTATGTACACATATGTATTTAACAGAAAAAATATGTGATATTTTTCACTACCCACAGTTAAATGTTAGCCACAACCAAATCCTTATGAATACAGTGAAGAAAAATAGCTGTCACTAGGAGTTAGTGAAAATCCTTTCTTCAGATATTACAGACATGTGACATATTGCACTATGTAAGTTCAAGTTTTACCTTTCAATTGGGACAAGTTGGAAGAGAAAAGTGCAGAGAATTGGTAGGGGAAGTTGTTGTCGAGAGGCTAAATAACTAAAAACAATTAGTCATCACAATGGTTAATGCCGTTTTGTATAGTTTAACACTTTCAACACATTTTCCTTCAGGGTAATAATGTATTTATATGTAACAGCATAAATAGGTATAAACACATATTATATGTACATATGTATGTATGTTTGTGTGCATCTATAATAGAAAATGCTGGCCCTCTTTTAAGACATGACAATAGAAAAGGTATTTGGTTAAGTTCAAAAAGTGTACATTTAGTTAAAAAAAAGGACAAAAAACCCTAAGTTAGAATTTTAACACCCAAATTTGAGAGTTTCATTCAATCCATAGAGGCTACACTACTTTTCAACACATGAAATGACATTCTATTATGGAGAATGTGTTAGCATGAGTAGTATGTTACAAATTATATGTGTACCTGCACCCTAGCTAGTATCTTCGTCCTGTTTTCGTCTGTCGCTCTGTTATCACATCCCGATTGGGCTACAGGTACAACGTCAAAAGGAATTTATTTTTTTTCTCAACGCAGCATGCAGCAGCCCATCCAGTTTATGTGCTGCTGTTATGTCTGAAAATGAAAAAGATGTAATTAAAAATTTTTCATATGTATGACTGTTTGGCCTACATATATATATATGTGTACCATATATATATGGTGGGCATGTCTGATGCCCACAGAGGCCAGAAGACAGCATTGGATCTTCTGGGAGAAGAATGCTGTGAGCTTCCATGTGAGTGCTAGGAACCAAACCCAGATCTCATGCAAGAGCAATGTATGCTCTTAACTATTGTGCTATTTCTTCAGCCCCCAATTTTACCTTCTTAAGCATTACTATAGTTATTTCATTTCATGCCTCTGCTAACCGGTCCACATTTTATTCATTTCTCTGAAGAATAATATCCTGAAGGTGACAAGGTTTCCAATGTTGGATTCCAAATCCTACACTACCTTTTCTTTAAATTATTTTATTTTATTTTTTTTTTTTTGTTTTTCTAGACAAGGTTTCTCTGTGGTTTTGGAGCCTGTCCTAGAACTAGCTCTTGTAGACCAGGCTGGTCTCGAACTCACAGAGATCCCCCTGCCTCTGTCTCCCGAGTGCTGGGATTAAAGGCATGCGCCACCACCGCCTGGCCTACACTACCTTTTTTAATGGTTGTCTAGGATTCAGTGTCCTACTCTATCTTAAAGAGCACAAATTGTCAGTGTGTCAAATGCAGTTTATAGATATGTATAGATTATGTGCTTATCTGAAAGACAAATTTGCAGCATTTTAGAATATCTCATACAAACATTCTGACTCCAGTCTTGCTTGGTTGGTCGTATCCAGACCCAGAGTGCCCAGGCCTAGGCTGGTGATTAATACTGCTTCCTCATTTGCCTCTTGCTGATGTATCCTTTGAACCCTTGATTAATGTATTAGTTGTTCTCTTAATTAGTTGTTTACTTGAACTGTTAATTTATCCTAATGGTGGATTGATATTTACTTATAATACTCTAGAACATTTCATATTATTATATTTTACTTTATTACGACAAATTGA
This sequence comes from Microtus pennsylvanicus, assembly GCF_037038515.1. Lineage (NCBI taxonomy): Eukaryota > Metazoa > Chordata > Mammalia > Rodentia > Cricetidae > Microtus > Microtus pennsylvanicus. The sequence continues at coordinate 9,821,020 of NC_134595.1, read as the reverse complement.
ATTTTGTTTAAAAAATACCTTTCTGGTGCTTGGAAGAATCAGTCTATAATGATTATATAAAGATTTATAATGGTTATAGACTGATTAATATCTCATTTATTCTCCTTTTTCAACAAACTCAAGAACGTCAACATTAGTGAGTCTCACACTCTTCCCAATGTGATGGTACAGATTGTGGACTTCAGAACAAGGGATACATTATTCCAGTCAGTGTTTCTTTCTCTGAAAGAAAGGGTCTGTCCGTGGGATGTCCCCCACCACACATGATGGATGGCTTTATCCGCACCATCACCGAGTGTGATAATTGAATGAAGCCTTTTATGAGGAAAATTAGAGAAGAATAAATGAGAAGAACCTGTGTTTAAATGGAAAGTTCCTCTCGAGACAGATATTATATGGTGCATTTGGGTTTGCCAGTACCAAGTATGCTATTTGGCAAATAGCCAAGATCATAATAATCTCTTAAAATCCATAAGCAATATGGTAGGATGTAGTGGTTCCTTGCTAAAAGTAGATTTAGGATCCTGGGAGGACTACAAAAATCGTCTTTATTCAGCTCAATTCAAAGACATTAAAAGTAAATATTCACTTTGGGATTTGAAGTGTATCAGAAGAAAAGGAAGTTATTTCTTTAAGTCGTACAATGTAACAAGGGATTACCGTCCTTAGGACTTAAATCCCTTTCATGGGGATCTGGGACAAGGGGAATGAACATGGCTGGTAGACATGGACAGACTCAGGCAGGAAATTTCCAGGAGCAAATTAGGACATGCATTGGTCTGGATAAATGCTTTGTAAATTAGGACACACATTGGTCTGGATAAATGCTTTTTAAACCGATTGATGACATTTTTCAATCAAAGAAAGATGTCCTTAATTTCTTTCCTCTTTCCCCTCTATCCTTCCTGACCTCTTCCCTTCTTCATTTCCTTAAGTTTATAATTTTTCCATATGATAACTACAAGAAAAAGAAGGATGCTGAAGGAAAACCATGAAACATATTATCTTAACCTTGATCCACGGGCAGAATTCTCAGTTTGTAGGTCTGGAAAAGACAGAGGCTCTGACGCAGGAGATGACTGGAAGTCTGAGTACTCGTTGTCAGGTAATAGTCTCAGAAATTTGTACTTATTAATTGAAAACATGCTTTTAAATTAAAATCATTCAAAATTTATAAAAAAAAGAAAGAAAGCATGCTTTTATAAGACTTTATAATTTAAAATACTTTACAATCTCAAACTTTCCTCTAAACACAGCAACAACTCCTTCAAACCTAGCAGAAACCCTGTGGTATGCGATATTACCACACTCTTTCCACATGTGAGGAAAAAGATATGCTGCAGGAAGATAAAGAACATTGCATAATTTGCTGGATTCTCTGGCAGGCAAATGGACTCACTTTTCTTTTTGCCTGCTGCGTTTCATGTCTAGACCTCCTCTCCCAGGTTAGCTGCTTGTCCAATACTCCGAGTTTATTGAGTTGTACTATTCACCCAGCGTACTGTCAGATGATCAGCTTTGATTGCTGACTTTTCCACTGCTAGCTAGGCTAATTAACTTCTTTGAACTTCAGCCATCAGCCACGATGAATAATTCATAAGCTATGTGTCTTAAATACAATGATCGCTTGATAAATTGTCAGTGGTAGAGAAGTGTTCCTGTTAGAAAGTATTTTAAGCTACATGTCCCACGACAAATAGGTAAATGTGAAAATTTACCACTGTTTTCGACTGAAAGCTCTTGTGTTTAACTCAGCGTCCAGTGTTCAGAACAGTTCTAAATAGTGTAAGTTCAAAAGAAAAAGTGATTGTTCAAATAAACCTTGAATTACAAACAGTCCTTTAAGAACATCAGAATTTATAAGGCAGATGGAGTCCTACACAATGTCTACAACATATATGAGAAATTAACAGAAGGCAAATATCAAAAAGTAGAAAATTTTGAAACTTGAAGCACCAGTATGGGGCCCAGAGAGATGACTCAGTGGGGAGATGACTCAGTGGGGAGCCACACTTGCACACAGGTCTGATGACCCTAGTTTGATTTCTGGATCTAACAAGATGGCAAGAAAGGAAGACTACTTCAAACTGCCCTCTGACCTTCATTAGTGTGCCACTGCAGGCACATACATACCTATGTCCGTGCACACACAGAAAGTAAGGAGACTAATAATAACAAAGCACCACTATGAACGTGAACACACTCCTCGCTTCATTAGTGGGCACGTTTCAAACAAACACATTATCCAACTTGAGAAAAGTCTTTAAAATATAGCATTGTTAATAGGTAGAGATGAATTTCCAAGGAGTTTTGCAAATAATCCCAAATTCTTTGAATTATCCTTGTGTTTAACTCAGCAGTTCTACTGTAATTTGTGCAGATTTTCATCACAATGACCTCTCCAAATTATCCATTATGTTTGCATCATGTCAAGCAGAAAAGTAGTGTATCTGAAAGACAGTGCGTGGTGATACAGTTAAAAATATTGAATGGAGGAGAGAACTGGGGTTTAGCACAGAAGACTGGCAAAGTATCTCTGAAGGTTTGCTCAGAGAAGTACCTCAGCCACCTGAAAGCACTCAGTGAGGTTGTACATACTGTTCCTGTATCATGGTACTCAGAGTGTAAACAACCCTTGATGCACAGGTTGGATGGGCAGAACTCTGTGTTGCCATGCCATGCTCCAAAACCTGTTGGTGTTGGATGTGGATCCTCAAAAGAGGGCTGGGGGAACTGGTTCAGCTGGTAAACCGCTTGCCTCATTAGCATGAGGGACTGCGTTTGGACTTCTAGCATCAGGTAAAAAGCTAGAATCCGTGTCTGCCAGTGGTGATGAGAATATGGGTCCCAGGATCTCACCAGCCAACCTGTCCAGGAGAATGAGTGATCACCAGGTTGATTGAGAAGAAGAACCTGACATTGGTGTTGTCTGGCCTACTTTTATCACATGAGCACACACGTATAACCCACCTCATCCTAGCCTGCATGTACTCACACACGGAAATTCTCCAAAGAGTGCTTGAGAGTCAGACCCATAAGAAGGAAGAGTTAATGCTGAGGAGATATTATTCAAGTGTCTAAATGTCACCCGACACAGAATAAATCAGCTCCATGGTGATCACACGAGAGTTAAATGAATAGCTCCAAATCTGTGCCCACAGAATTGTCCTAATTAACATTAATGGACACACACACACACACACACACAAAACCAAAACCAAAACAACATATCAACAAACAACACAAACTGAAGATCAACAACAAAAGGCATGAATGTAAGAAAGTAATTTGTAGGCGGGGTGAGAGATGACAGGATCTAGAGCAATGGTTCATGACCCTCCTCATGCTACCCTTTAATGTGGTTCCTCATGCTGTGGTGACCTCCAACCCTAAAATGACTTTCATTGCTACTTCATACCTGTGATTTTGCTAGTGTGATAATTAGTAATGTAAATATTTTGGGAGATGGAGGCTTGCCGATGGGGCTTCGAATCACAAGTTGAAAACACAAGATCTAGAGGTGGCTAAAAGGAGGCGAAGGCAAGAATAAAGAGAAAGTACTCTATACATGCACAAAATTTTCAAAGAACAAATTTAATTAATAAAAATTACAAAAAATTAAAAAGCTATGAAAAACAAGGTTTCAACATAAAATAATGATAAGGAGAAAACCTACTAATTTACCAGTGTTATTGTTTAAAGATCCATGTTTGATGTTATTTGTAACAATTCTTTTAAAGTTCTACCTTTGTCAGAATTGATATAGGACATGGACTCAAATACATATAGTGTTTAGAGTGCATTTGAGAAAACAATAAAATATCAAAGATGGAAAATTATGTATAAAGGAGAAACAATAAAACTCCAGTAAGGGGCTGTTGAGATGGACTAGAGGTTAGAGATACTTTCACACAAGCCTGAGGTCAGTTCTAAGATCTCACAAGGTGGCAGGAGAAAGCTGACACCTGAGAGCGCCTTCTGACCTCCAGAATGATATGATCAGTACATATAATACAATCATATTAAATATCATACTTTATCCCACAAATATACACAGTCACTGTGTGTTACTAGAAATTCAAAAATTATTCAAGGAAGTAGAAATGCTAACTATCTTGGTTTGATTTTTACATGCTATAAATGTATCAACCTTGTAATTAGTGCAATTAAAACAATAGTAATATATAAAACATAAGCTGGAGTTTGTGTCTCATGACTCTAATTTGAGCATTGAGAAGGCTGAGGCTGGAGTATTTTGTAGATTGAGTTTAGCCTGAGCTGAATAGTGAGCCCTAGGGTAACCTTGGCTATAGAGTAAACACAAGCCTGAAGAAAATGAAAGGAAAAAGCAATAGGTGAGGCCCTGGAAGGGTTGGGACTTAACTCAATGCTAAAAAGTTTACTTAGCAAATGCAAGGCTTTGAGTTTGGTCCCAGCAACAAAAAAACAAAATATAAAACAACCAGTATTATTGCATATTTTTAATATTCAAGGGCTTGGAAGTTATTGTCAAATATGTTTGAATTATTCTGATTGCAATATATTGCAAATGATATGGAAAGGATTATCCAATCCTCAAAGAGGATTTAGTATTTAAGGGAAGTGTTAAAATCAGTTTATAGATTATAAACCCTTTAAAGTATATCAGATAGGACAAGCGTATCAAAACATATGCCCTGAGGGGTGGGTGATTGAACATTTACATTTTCCATAAGAAATTTTGCACCAAATATTCTTATACAAATAGCACTTAAGATATTTGCTACAACAAAATTTTAAACCATGAGTTGTTCAAATTCCATCTTGCTCTTGTTTGTCTGAGCAATCTTTGACTCCATATACCAATATATTACACTTTGAGTCCTCCAATATTGGTTTTAATCACATCATCATCATTATCATCACCACCACCATCATCATCATCACCATAATTATCATCATCATCTCTATCATCATCATCATCACCATCATTATCATCATCATCTCTATCATCATCATCATCATCATCATCATCATCATCATCATCATCATCATCATCATTTATGCTCCGGCAATACTTGAGCACGCATGGGCAGCCCGTTTATGGCAGTTCTCCAGTTGTTCTTATCCTAGGCAGTCCTAGATGCTTGTGCTATTGTCGTACCCAAGGTTTCACAGTCTTTTATGCTGTCTATCCAGCATGTTCTGGGCTTTCCTTTTTACCTTATCCTATGTACTCCTCCAAGCAATGCTCTCTTTGGGTATGTACTGCCATTCCTTCTCATACCATGGTCAAAGTAACTCAAGCACTGGTGCTGTATCCAGTCGTTGTCTTTTTTCTGTAGATGAAGATATATTTTAACATCATTGTTGCACAGCCTGTCTCTTCATGCGATACCTAGAATCCTCCTGGACATGCCATCTCAAACACATCCAGCCGTTGTTCTGAGAAGCATTTCATTGTCTAGTTTTCAGAGTTTGAAAGAAGGCAGCTCAAGACAAGTGTCTCATACACTTGTAATTTTGTTGGTGTCCTTATGTCTCTTGTTGAACAAATCTTTCCTCGTGGCTAAAGTGCAGCCCTCACTATCCCTATTCACCTCTTGAAGTCTGAAATAGTTACCTCTTTTGAACTGAGGTGTCCTCCCAAATAGAAAAAAGTTGACTGTTTATTTGAGGTTCTGATTCCTTATTAAAAAAGTGGTTTTAATCACACCCTATAGTAATTAGTAATTGTAACTGCTTTAACCTTTGTTTCTGCTGGAAGTTTGGGAGTAACTCCACTATCCTATAATTTATCAAATTTTGAGTAAGTTATGTTTTAGGGCAAATATGTTTTAGGGATTTTATGCTCATTTGTTTAGTTATGTGTGTGCACCATGCACACATATGTTGGAAAGTCAGAGGACAACCTGTGGGAATGCTAATTTTCTACTTTACAGTGTAGGTCCTGGGTAGTGAACTCAGGTTGTCTAGTTTGGTGGCAAGCTCCACTAAGTCACAGATCACCTTGTTAGTCCTAGTTAAGATGTGATTTTATTAGCTCTTTGAGAGTTTTGTACAATGTGTTCTCTCATTTTTACCTTCCTAGCTCTTCTCAGCACTACTCTCCTTCCCAGCCCCCCTCCCCAAATCTGTGTCCTTGTTGTCCCCAAGTCTAATTGGTGCAGCTTATATATCCCTGGAGGTGTGTCCTTCCACTGGTGCATGGTCAGGCTTTCAGGGCCCTCATTCTTAAAGAGAACTGACTTTCCCTCTCATAGCATATACCAATTTCAAAAACTGGGTGTGGGTGGGGATTCATGTCTAACATATCTCTTTATCCTGAGATTTTTGTCTGGCTTGAGCTTGCTATATACCTGTGAAGGCTGTCACAGGAACTGTGAGTTCACATGCATATCTGTCTGTTTGTGCATAAACATTGCTTGCCTGTAATCATCCCCTGTCTCTGACTCTTACAGCTTTCACATTGACCCCTGAGCCTTAGAAGTAGGGGATATGATACACATTTCCCATTTAGGACTGAGAAATCTAAAGTATCTTCATGTCTTCATCTTTAGAAGATGTGAGTGAGTCTCTGTGTAAATCATGTGCCATGGAAAAGAGAAGCTTCTCTGGTAAGAGTTGAGAGATATGTCTATCTATGATTTTTTTCCTTATACATCCATTTATTTGACTTTGGGAATTAGTTTTGTTTTTTGTATCGTATCATTCAGAAAATGGTTTGATATCAGAGCCAAGAATGAGGCACTTTTAGAAATGTTACAGTCTTAACAGACTAAAAATGAACAGGTAGTTGAAAAATTAATATTATTGAAAAGATTAACATTAATTTGACAGACAAAATCCTATCAATGTCAAAGGGTGCTGAGACATTATCTGAAAGAATTCATGCTGTTGAATTTGACAATTGGAATCTGTCAAAAAGTTATGATAGGTTAACAGATAAGGAAGGCAATATGCACACCATCAAAACTATGTTCAAGGATGAGATGTTATTTTTGCTGGACTTTTCATACCTTGGAATTATCAATGAGGACATTAGGACAGAACACTGGACATGAGATTCAGACTTTACAAAAGGCACTGGTAAAATATTTGAAAAATTGAGGAAGTTATCAAAATTGATGAGAAGAGAGAGAAGGTACAAGGACGGGGTTAGCCTCACCAGTGTATGCCAGAGTCCAGGATGACTTATTCAGTTTTAGCTGCCTATCCAATAATATTCTCTAAGAAGCCATCTGGCAACAAATACCCTAAGGTATTCAAAAACTATAAATGGCAGCCTATAGGCATGAGTGATCCAAAAGAAATTAAAGAAGCATAGCATGTTATTGTCTGCACTCACCTTTCATTAGGGAAATACTGAAAATGTGGACTTCAAGCAGTAAGGCTACCATACACATTTGACTTTTATTAGTCTCAGCGGTCTAAGAAGGTGGACCTCAGCTTCTATGGAAATGCTATTGGCTAGAAGAAGGAAAAATTCTAGAACAACAGGAAAAATCAAAACAAGGTGAGACTTCCTAAGATCAATTCCTTGGTGAGGGCTATCACTCAGATTCTTAGAACCAGGCTCTCTATGGTGAACACACCTTGCCCCTATGTAACATAGCACCTTTACATGTTATTACTAACTAGCTTGTACAGCTTAAATTGACCCATAATTCTTGTCTATGTTTAGCCATGTAGCTTAATACCTTTTCTCTGCATTTGGTTGGTGAGACTCTCTGCCTTTCCTCTTCCCAGAATTCTATTAGTCTGTCCACCCTGCCTATACTTCCTGCCTGGCTACTGGCCAATCATCATTTTATTAAACTGATATGAATGACAAATCCTTACAGTGCACAAGAACATTATGCCACAGTATTTCCCCTGTTTTCTTTTCAAAACAAGAACTCTGAATCTAATTTCCTTTATTTAGATTTTTTTCTGATCATTTTCCATAACAACTTATAACCAACACTCTAAAGAAGACAAACATCCATAATCCATTTTTTTGAAATGTGGACATAATTTTCTGGGCCATTTCATGCTGATAATCGTATGGAGACCAAAAGAAAATTTGGGATTATGGTCAAGTCCTGACAGAAGTAATCTGTGAGACTGTATCATTTTAGCCAGCAGTCTTGAAGCTGTTTTTGATGTAGGACTCAGAGGAAACTGTAACAGAGGTGCTCTGAAATGCTGAATCATCTCTGTCATCGGTTCCCACTGGAGATTTTTCAGGGGATCTTCCTTGATCAAACCTTATTTTTCTTAACCCAGAATGAACCCATAGCCTCTCACTTCCTGTGGAAACAAAAGCAAAACCTCCTTTTCAAAGTAACATTCTTTTGACTTACAATTTGAAGTCAAGGCAATTTTCCAATATATATTGGATTAATCCAGCAGCATTTATAATTAAATGTCTTTTAGAAGCAGCTTTTCCTCCTTCCTTAGCTGTCAAACAATTCAAAGACACACAATAACATTCAGTAAACAGACTTTCTGTGTATTTTCCATCTTTATGTGGCTTTTTAAACTCTAATTCTTTTAATTTTATTTTTTAAGTTTAGTCTTTTGGGACAGTGTTTCTCTCTATATTTGGATGTTCTGGAACTCACTCTGTAGATGAGGTTGGCCTCAGAGAGATCCACCTGCCTCTGCCTCCCGAGTGCTGATATTAGAGGCATGTGCCACCACAACCAGCTACTCTGTTTCTTTTTGTTAATGACTTTCTCTATTCTTTTTCTTTTCTCTCCCAAGCCTACATTATATTTTTAAATACACTATAAACCATTCATAGTTTTTTCACCTGGGTCTCTCTTTACTATATATCTTTATCATTTTCTGATCGCATGAGTCTTTAATCTGCTAAGCAATATGGCTAGGATTAAAACTGTGGCTTTGAACCAGCCCTGCATCTCAGGAATGAAGCCTACTTGGTCATAATGGATAATTTTTCGGATGTGTTCCTCCCAAGGTCCCAATGAGGAGCAGAAGGAGGGAGAACATGAGCAAAGAAGTCGGGACCACGAGGGGTACACCCACCCACTGAGACAGTGGAGCTCACCAAGGCCAGCTGGACTGTTACCGAAAAAGAATGGGATAAAACTGGACTCTCTGAACATGGCGAACAATGAGGGCTGATGAGACGCCAAGGACAATGGCACGCGGTTTTGATCCTACATAATGTGCTGGCTTTGTGGGAGCCTAGCCAGTTTGGATGTTCACCTTCCTAGATATGGACGGAGGGGGGAGGACCTAGGACTTATCACAGGGCAGGGAACCCTGACTGCTCTTTGGACTGGAAAGGGAGGGGGAGAGGAGTGGGGAGAAGGGGAGAGGGGTGGGAGGAGGGGGAGAAGAGTGGGAGGAGGGGGAGGAGGGGGAGGGAAATGGGAGGCTGGGAGGAGGTGGAAATTTGTTTTTTTTCTTTATTATTCTCCTTTTATCAATAAAAAAAAAAGAAAAAAAAACTGTGGCTTTGGCAACCAGGTCTACCCCATTCCATAGCTTTTTGAGAGTCTAGCCTCAAGGTGGAGATACTGGCAGGAGCCACATTTATTGCCAACTCTCTTAAGTTTCTTCACCACCAAGAAGCCTGACACTGGCTGCTCATAAATACCATTTAGGTGTTTCATGGCAAGGCCTCTTAAAAGACCTACAAGGTTTTTGCCACTAACTTTGTTCCAGGAATCCTCTCTTAAGGGAACTGTGCCTATACTTACCATTACCAAATAGAGCATACCAGAGTAAAGACAGTTACCAAAAGCTGCACTTGACTCTGTTCTTATCTGCCTAGAATCCTTTTATTTAAAGCTTTCTCGGGCTTTATGTGAGAATTCTTGACAACCATTTGGGTGCCATTTGTACATGGAAGCTTCTGCTCAACTATATGCTGCAGCCATTCAATTCCAAATAAACACACATAGGCTTTCATTATAAATTGTTTGGCCTATTGCTCAGGCTTATTACTAACTAGCTCTTATGACTTAAATTAACCCCATAATTCATGTCTATGTTTAACCACGTAGCTTAGCACCTTTTCTCTGCATCTGGCTGGTGACTGAATCTCTTTCTTCTTCCCAGAATTCTATTAGTATGATCACCATGTTTATACTTTCTGCCTGGCTACTGGCCAATCAGCATTTTATTAAACTAATAAAAGTGACAAATCTTTATAATGTGTAAGAACACTATTCCACAGCACTTTACACATAGACAAATATCTCACCCCATCAGTGTTGAATATTGTTGAAAAGCTTAGTATAGATCAGGTACATATCACTACGAAAGGTTTCTTGTTGCTTTTAATGTATAACTTTCCATAATAGTGACCCAAATAAGAGATATTTCACTGTTTACTATAAAAATATTTTCTACACCGAATTAAAAAAATTTCCTCTATCAAGTTGAAAATTCAACTTAAAAATTTATTTGGTCTCTTTCCTCATAGCATTGTTCTTCCCTCTTTATGACCGGACTCTAGGAGCTTGGTTCACTGATCAGGTGTAGATCTCTGCATCTGCTTCCATCAGTTACTGGATGAAGGTTCTATGATGACAATTAATCATAAATTTGATTACAGAGTACCCTCTAAACTATTGCTTAGATTCTTAGCTGAGGTCATCTTTGAAGATTCCTGGGTATTTCTCTAGTGCCTGTTTTCTCACTAACTCCATAATCGCTCCCTCCTCCTTCACGGTATCTCTTCCTTTGCTCTGCTCTTTGTAATTCACCCATCTCAACCTTCCCAATTCCTCACATTCTTCTCCCCACCACCCTTCTCCTCCCTCTCCATTCCTCCCACACTGCCAACTTACTAAGGAGATATTATCTGCTGACCTGAGCAAGTGGGAGCTCACTGACTCCAAACTGGCAACTGGGCAATCTGCATAAGACAGAACTAGTACCTCTGAATGTGGGTGAGGGTTGTTCTACTTGGGCAGCCTGTGGGGCCACTAAGAGTGGAACCAGTATTTATCTCTAGTGTGTAAACTCACTCTTTGGAGCCCATTCCCTTTGGAGAGACACCTTGCTTAGTCTAGAAACAGGGGGGAGGGCCTTGGTCCTTCCTCCAGTGATATGACACACTTTGTTGATTCTCCATGGGAGGACTCACCCTCCCTGAGGAGTGAATGGGGGGTGGGATGGAGAAAAGGTGGGAGGAGTGGGAGGATGGGAAGGAGAGGGAACTGGAATTGGTATTTCAAATAAGATTATATTAAAATAAAAGAAAACGTATTTGGTTCTAGTTGCAAACTGCTATCAAGATAGTTTTTTGAAGTGTCAAAGTCATTCAGTTATAAAATTAAACTGTGTAAGTTTTTTCTATATATATAAAATTTCAAACTATGAAAAGTATGATACTGTTTTCCATCAATCTAAAAAAATCTGCACTTAGAATATGACATCAATGTTTTTACTCTTATTTCTGCTACCTTTGGTTTCTAAATAATCCTTCAGTATGAAACAAAGTGGAAACAGCATAAATGAGATTATATTTTAGGCTTTTAAAAACTGAGAGCTACTAAGTAATTTTTCATAAATCTCAATTAAGGGCATGCACAAGATTTTAATGTCTGTTAACCAGCACAAGGAAGAGACAATTTTATTTTTTAACATAATGTGTGTTGTCCATATAGTTACTCTCCACAATGGATGGCTTCTTCTGGCTGTGAGGATGGGGAAGAACTCACTTTTCTTTAGGGGCCATGTCTACTTTTGAAACAGTGTGAAAGTCTAAACTTTGAAATGGATGATGATGTTGACTGCCAGGAAGAAGAACGGTCAGGATAACGAACAAGGTTTTATCATAGCCATTATTAACCATTTAAATCAAGTAATGTCGTAGAGAATGGTCTGGTTTTAAACTTTTGAACCCATCTGGAAAGGAGGACTTACATATAAATAATATAGAAGCAATGACATCTAAGCCAACCCAATACTTTGGATTATTTTCCCAAATCCTATATTGCTCCAGGTCAAACCATTTCCTTCATATAACATCAATATGAAAACATCACTTGAATTCACTTTCCTGAAGACCTCATTTTCTGAATGTTGGTGGCCAGCTGAGAGAAATCCTTTTCATCTCTCTTTCAAACTCAAGATTATTTTACACTGTGTTGAAAGAAGTTAAATAATTTCAGGAAAACAGCTTATTTTTCTAAAGAACAAATTATAGCCCAAAATATACATGCTAAATTGGTTGGATCACAAGGCAGTATATATAATGTTGTATACATCTGAAATGTCTTGAGCACTTGCCCTACTCAGAGAAAACTGCAGGGCTATTTGAGATAATAACATAGTTTACTCAACTCGAATTTATACATAGCCATCAACTTCTTGAAGATTCCTCTTTATGATATTTTGCTTTGCTAAGGATTTTTTTTTTTTGCATTTTGGGGTTAGATCCTTTTTTACAGAGTGACAATTTAGTTTAAAAAATATCCTAGAACAAAACTTGTTTTCAAATTCTTGGCTAGAATGAAACATTATTAGATATTTCTATAAGTTACTTATAGTCAGAACATTAAGAATTATATTTAAATAATAAAAATGAACCCTTGAATAAATTAAAAGCATTGTTCTTGTTTTATATTTCTCAATTCCTTGTTATCATTTGTATAGTATAAGTATTATTATTTACTTATAATAAATGAATTTAAAGGCATCGTGACACAAAATTATAGAACAGGGAAGAAGACTCAATGCAGTGAGCTATACCAGACTCAGAAAGATGAATATGACATGTGTTTGCTTATATATGGATATTAGCTGTAAATTCAATGATAACCAAGCTACAATCCATAGACCCAAAGTGGGTATGTATACAGTAAGGGACTAGAGGGAACACTTTAGGAAAGAAAAATAGAATAGTTATGGATGGTTAGGGTCCTGGTATGGGAGGATGAAGTGAGAAGGGGAGGAAAGATGGGTTTGTGGGAGGGAACACAGGGAGAGACAGCTAAAATTAAGGGGCATTTGAGGGGTAGTATGGAAACCTAATGCAGTAGAAATTTCCTAAAATATCTACATGTATGAAGACAATCTAAATGAAATCTCCAAATAATGGAGAGAAAGCTCCAACTGGCCATTTCTTGTCACCAAATGTAGCTTCCAGTACTGGGTTTGGGTTACATCTATGAGAAATGTTGGTAAAGGGGTTCCATGGGGATCCCCAAACAACCCAGGCTGTTGTCAAGATTATAGGCTACTCTCCATAAATTGAGAGCAAGTCCCCATTGCTGAAGACAACACGTATACAACTCATTGAAGATATTGATGTCAAGCTGGTGCCTACATCAACAGTCTTCACCACTGTGTTTTAGAGTCTTTCGTACAGGATTTTACTCTTCACATTTTCCAAAGAGGAACTTAAACACCATGCCAGCCATAAACCCTTTATCTACATCAATCTACTTCCTGCAAAATATTCTAGAGAAATGGTAGCACAAAACTTGTGGGAGTTAACAAACCAATAACTAATTTTACTTAAGGCCCTCTCCACAAGACGGAACTCATACACAGCACTGCTTGGGCAACCACAAACCTGAGACTAGTTAGCACAGGTTTCTGGGGTTAAACGAAATCACACTGGTCTTAAAAAGAATAAAAATGTGCCTTATTCAGCCATCATTAGAGAAGTTTCCTCCTGCAGCACATGGGAACCAATACAGAGACCCAGAGCCAAACATTATGAAAAGTGTGAGAGACCTCGGAATGTGCAGCTTTAAACAAAATGTCTCCTCCAAATCCCTCCCCTTAGAGCTGCAGAAGGAGGCAGAAAGAGTGTAGGAGCCAGAGGGGATAGGCGACACCAGAACAAGGCCCTCTAAATCAACACACTCACAGCTCATATGAAGTCACAGAGACTGAAGAAGCATGAACAGCACCTGCACAGGTCTGCACCTTGTCCTCAGAGTGTATATTAGGGCTTTCAATTTAGTATTTTTATGTGATTCCTGAGTGTGCAAATGAGTGGATCTCTGATGCTTCTTCTTTCTCTTGGACTATTTTTCTTCTGTTGTTTTTTCTTATCTAACTTTGATGTGATAGTTTTTGTCTTATCTTATTATTCTATTTTCTAAAAAATGAATGAATGAAAACCTAGCCACTAGGATAAAGGACTGGGTATATCAGCCACTCCAGAACAGACCTCATGTTAAGGAGCAGTAGACCAACATATAATGAACTCCACAATTTTTGTGTGTGTGTGTGTAGTTTTATTTCACTGCTTTGTTTTTGTATTGGGTTTTTGTTTGTTGGATTTATTTGAAAGAATTTAACGTTGGGTGGGTAGGGAGGCAAGATGATCTGGAAGAACTTGTGGGAGGGGAGAGAAAATAATCACAATATCTTTAAATTAAAATTGTTTTAAATAATAAAAGATATACATTTGTGCATATTTACACAATAAACTTATGTTTTATATAATTTTGGATAAATATAAAAGAGTATAATTTCTTGAGGTTCTATCAAGCAATCTTGCTGCCATTTATCCTCAGCCCTCCTTTCTGTTTTGACTCCCCTCCCTCCACCCACTTCAAGCCCTCTCTCCTACCTGCTACTCCATTTCACACTTGATGTCACTTGTATCCTGCTATTTCCTCCCCAAGTCCTGCCCCCACTCTGTCTCTTTATACACTCATGGGTAGTCTGTATTGCATAATCACATCAGAGGATTCAGAACTCGGAACCACAGATCAGAGAGCAAGCTGCATTTGTCTTTCCAGGTCTACATATTTTAACAAGTGAGAATCTTGATTCTAGCACAATCCAAAATCTAAAAACATAAACAAGGTTAAAAAGAAACCAGGAACTAAACTCAAGACACTGGTAGTCTCTTAGTTTATTTGCTATATAAATGTGTTAAGACATCCAGTGTTTAGAGACTATCAGGAGTGAGAAACTTATGAATAACAAAACGACTTAGATTTTCTTCAGTAATCCTGTATCTACGCATTTACAGAGCAATGTGAATCCAATTACATTACAGCTCATCTCATGAATCCGTGTTGGCATCTGTTCTGCTCCTCCTTGCAGAGTGGTGTGCCAACCTCTACTCCCAAATTAACCATGTAAACTAGACCAGTGATTGCAATGCAATTAGGCTGATGGGAAACCAGAGAATTGAGGGGGAGAGAAAAAAGCATTTGCTGATTAACTATTAACTTGGTCTTTATCTGTACAAGAGCAGACAAAACTACTCAATATTAAATATTGTTTCTTCTTCTTCTAAATTTTCACAGCTAATATTTTTGTAAGTAAGTCTATATAAGGTGTTCTTCATTTCACAATGTCATATAATTTTAAAAACACATTTTTTTGCTATGAGATTGTATTAGCTGAGTTTTCCATTCTTGGGTGACAATACTTATTTATAAGGCCAGATTCATAAATATGTGGCAAAATGAATATGGTCAATTATTTTATTTTCATCCTTCAAAGCACTGAGTACAACATATTCAGTAGATAATATAATCTGCAAAACAGATATATTTGGATAATCAATAAAGCACAACAGATAAAAAAGACACTCCCTCCAGAAAACCGGTAATCTTTTCCTGATAGATGATATCATGTCATGCCATATTATGCCAATTAATCCCCAGAGTCATACTATTATGTAGAGAACACTTCTCATACTAAGAATTCCTGCACGAAAGGTGAAGTGAGCATGAAAAAAAAAACTGAACTTACTATTGGTCACATGAATATTTGTCTTTCTTTATAAACAACAAAAACAGAAAAAATAATAAATGAGGTTATTTTATTGTATTACATACTTGCAATGATCAAATTTGCTGGCTCAGCAAATTCCCAGCAACCACATGGTGGTTCACAACCATCTGTAATGAGATCTAGCGCCCTCCTCTGGAGTGTGGGCATAGATGGAGGCAGAATGTTGTATACATAATAAATAAATGAATCTTTAAAAAAGAAAGAAATATACATGGCCTTGCTGTGGTATCATGAGTACAGCTTACCTGCCATTTATTATAGCCAACCTCTTTTATTCTCTTAGAATCTTTCTGCTCCTGTTGGGGGAGGCTGCTGGTTCGTTCCCAGCTTCCCAGAAAAATGAAATAATCACTCAAAAACTTTATTATTTAAATCATTGGTTGGCCAATCACTTAAGTGTATTGCTTGCTAGCTCTTATATCGTTGGTTAACCCATTTCTATTAATCTGTGTATCACCACATGGCTGTGGTTAACCGGCAAGGTTCCAGTGTGTCTGTCTCTGGCAGCGGCTACATGGCTTCTCCCTGACTCTGCTTACTTTCTCCCAGAATTCAGTTTAGTTTTCCCTCCTAGCTCTACTCTGTCCTATCACAGGCCAAAGCAGCTTCTTTAGTCATTAACCAATAAAAGCAACATGTAGATGGAAGAACTTCCCACACCTTGCTCCCACTTTCACAACGTTTCCTGAATCTTAGGAGCAAGAATTGTATTGTGGATATATTGATTGGGGCTGGGCACCCCATGACCAGAAGTTCTAAGAAAGAAATCTCATGGGCTCCACCCTAAACTAGGAACCACAGGCAATCAATGAATGCTGAGAAAAAAAAAAAACTACTCTTCCCTAGGGATGAACCCACTAATTCTCCAATACCAGTAACTACTGCAACACTGCATTGTGATAAGATTGCTTAGTCTTTGTAATGTTCCTTTCAGGTGACACCCATCATGATTTCCATCTGCAAGTCAGCATTGGGTATCAGTAGAGCTTCAGCTTGTGGGCACTGAAGTCTTAGCTCCTAAACATACTACATCCCTTGTGTGGACTATAAGCTCCCAAGTCCGTACAGTAAATCAGTACCTTCCAAAATTTGTACTAATATTTATATTTATAGTAGTAAGTCTTGGGTGTTAAAAAACAAATAATTCCTAAATAATATTTAAGAAGTGGGCAGAAATAGTTGTGGAAGCTTTAACTCTCTTGGCATTCTTATTTTCTTCCTTAAATAAATAATATAACATTCTGAGGCTCTCTGGGGGTTATTTATGAATTTGATCAAACAATTCGTGCTACTTTGTCCCACGTGAACCCTGTGAACTGCTTTTCAAGTCATCAACAGTAAGAACCCTCAAAAAAGTTTCATGATGGCAGAGAACATCCCTCTAAATGGAGGCCTTCCTTTCTGTAGTACCCATGGTTTTCTGTAACAGGAACAGAAAAAGCTAATGAGTAATTAGACATCGTGTGATGCGGCTCATTGAGATGTGAAGAATGATGATGCCTGCAGAAGCTTCTCTTTGGAGATAATGAACCCACGTTCTTATCTGTGCAGACACTGCGTGTTTTGTTCAAGAATTTCTTCCTAAATAAGCAAAGTCTGCTTTTGATTAAGAGGTATAAATTTTATTCCAAAATTTAAACTATTCTCAGGTCTTCAGAGGATATTATTTTATCTCAATTATATCTGAGAAGGAAATAATTGCACAAATAAGAATTTTCAGGTAAAAAAGAGCCCATTGCACATCCGTATTCTTTATGTCATTAACAAACTGATTTTGCTACTGTTGTTGGGGCAGGACATTACTCCTCCAGACCGTTGTTTCTTGTGAGTTGAACAGTAATATTTCCAAGCCCTTGCTTGACCTTTCTCAATCAAGATATTTCTCCTGGTCATAAGAATAGATTCAGGATACAGGTACTGTGGCCAGGCCGAGAAGTTTTAGTTCTGAGACTGGTGCTGTGAAGGTGAGGCTCTGTTCCGCACCTTGTGCTGCAAAGATTGGCTGTTAGCTTCTGACTGATGGTGTCTTTATGGGTAAGGTTAAGGATATGTGGGTTTTCCTGGACAAAGCTGGAACTTCAGACAGCACAACCAAGAAGTAGATAAGAAAGTCAGGGGTCAGTTAGTTTGGTCTCTTCATAGATCTTGAGGCACTGTATGATTAAAAGGCTCCAAAGAGGAATGGGTTCTATGGTGGTTTATTCCTATGTGTGTGATCTGTAATGCAAGGACATCAACGACATTTCAAGTATTTGTGTGCTTTAGATTTTTTCTTTACTTGGAACATAGATTTGCTTCCTTCTTATTCTTCTTTGCTTCTGTTTTCATATTATCAAAATTTTAAAATAAGTCTAATTCCTACTAAACACAGAGCATCTATCATAGATTCTTGACAGCATATTATCTACCTGATAAATATTTATTTTCTAAGACACACACACACAATTAAGATGCAACTTTTACAGATATCAATGACATTTAGTAATTATCCCATTAATACTCTTGTTAGATACAGAAAAACCCTACTAATTAGCTGATGTTAAGTAACAATATTATTAGATATGTGAAACTAAGTCTCACAATTAAGAATGTGCATGCCTGAGAAGAAGAATGAAAAGTCGCTAGTGAACATCTCCAGGAGGTTACACAAGCCAAAGCCAATAGTTAAATTCTCTCAAGTACCTAGTTATAGCTACTTAAAGGAATTATCATCTTTCTTTAATTTTTTATGTGTATCATCAGAGGTAGGAGTAAAGAGAAAAGGAGGGGGGGGAACCTAGCAACAGAGAAAAAAATGTGGGAAGTGGTTAACACAGCAAATCGTATCTGAAGGGAGGCTTTGGTGACGTCTACGTAGGTGTGAAGAGGCCTGCTGGAAACAATGCTATCACTAAAGCAGCATGTCTAATGCTTGTTTCATGTGTGGTCTGTCTCCCAGTGTCTATGTATGTGTGTCTAGGAACTTATGTGTGCAGTCATTTCACTTGAATTATCTTGGTTCCTCTAAGCCAGTGCAGGTATAAAGTTAATGTTGATCAGCTCTAATCTGTATTGATAATTCTTGATTCTATGTAAGTCTATAAAAACAATTCAAAATCTCATTTCCATATTAAGGTAGAAAAATCAATTTTAGTTATTTTCAGACATGAATGTTTACTAATCAATATCTTACTAATAAAAGTAACTGGTTAAAGATATGGTATGTGTTAGATTCTATAGCTTCTTTAAGGAATTATCACTAATGTGATGTAAGCAATTAAAACTTTATATCTAACAGGTATATGAGACAGCAGTCTGACATGGTTCCTGTAGACTAAGACCCAGCTTTTGAGGGGTTGTAATTCTTCTACACTTTTAACCTTTCTCAAGCTTATAGAACATTCCTGTCTGTAGCTTGCTAGCCCCTTCCCCTTTTTTAAACCTCCAATGGCAAATCTAGATTTTGCTTCTTGGCCCTTGTACTCTGAAGGACCCAGGTGATTGCTTGCATTCACTCTAATAATTTCGAATAGTCAATAAGTGATGTGAAGTTCCCCTCTGTATGCTGTGAATGTTTTGTTACCGTTGGCTAATAAGGAACTTGCTTTGGCCTATCACAGGGCAGACTATAGCAAGGCAAGAAAACTAAACTGAATCTGGGAAAAAAGAAGGTGGAGTCAGGCAGATGCCATGTGGCTGCCAAAGGAGAAAGAGGCTGGAACCTTACTATTAGGCTACAGCCTTGTGGTGATACAAAGACTAATAGAAATGGGTTAATTTAAGATGTAAGAGCTAGCTAGGAATATGCCCAAGCTATTAGCCAAGCATTGTTGTGATTAATATAGTTTCTGTATGATTATTCAGTCTAGGTTGCCGGGAAACCAATGCACAGTCTTTGTTTATACGTAAGATCAGTCGACTAGGAGCATTAAGTGTCTACAATCCCAGGGTTCTTTCACCACACAGACTGACATGTTCAAACGCTCTAGGTTTAATGCATGGGGCATCTTTGGAGAAGTTATATCATGTATAACACAATTTAGTATATGAGTGCAGCTTAAAGTCATTGTATTCTGCAAACTGACTCACTAAAATAATGAAGCACATCAACTTAAAACCTATACAAATTTAGTGGCTAGAAGAAAAAGAGCTCTTCTAAGAATCTCTCTCTCTCTCCCTCTCTCTCTCTCTCTCTCTCTCTCTCTCCCTCTCTCTCTCTCCCTCTCTATTTGTGTGTGTGTGTGTGTGTGTGTGTGTGTGTGTGTGTTTATACAGGGGATTATGAGAAGGATAAAATAAGTTTAAATGTAATGAGGAGGAGAAGCATGAGAGAGTAATTGGATATTTGTTATTAAAGTAAGAAAGTTACAAGTTAAAGAGAGAAGAGGGGAAAGGTATAAGGGAGAAAATAGGAACATGATGCAAAAACCAGGTTATGTGTATATGTGTGTGTGTGAGAGAGAGAGAGAGACAAAGAGACAGAGACAGAGAAAGAAACACAGAGAGATTATCACAGGTAAACCTATTTCTTTATATACCAGCTAAAATTAATTAAAAAATTACAAAACAATTTACATAACATTTTGATTTTTTTAAATAAATTTAAAATTATTAAGTAGGACTATAAAAATCAGGGGAAACAGAGATCTACCTTTGGGTGAAGCTGCAGAGTCATGAAGGCAAAGATAACTCAAGATGTCCAATAAAATCAAAAAAAAATCGCATGATGAGTGTTTCCAATGAGCATACAACATGCAGCCCAACCAAGTCATTTAATGAAGGGCCCCTGAACTTCTGGCATCTTCAGTGCCTTACATCCAAGATGACTTTGGTGAAACACAGTGAGGTCATTGTCAAATCCCAAGTAATCATGAACACAGGGAACGTTCTGTGGAAAAGAATTGTGTTTGTCTTCTCTAAAATAACCACAATAATGAAAGATAAAAACAAGCCCCCTAAAACTAGGGATGTCATCAAAAATTAAGAGTTTGAGGCCCAAATGGGAGAAGACAAAAGGTGAATGAAAAAATTGTATTGAAGAAAAGAGGGAGTAAGAACCATAAAAGAACAAAGCAGAATGTAAGAGTTGAAGGCCTCTAAAGCAGAATAAGGCTGTGGTTTGGGGCTTTGTTGTTACCACAGTGGCTCTTTCTATGTAGTTACTAGGAACAACTGGCCATGTGGAGCCTAGCCTGTACATATGGCAATTGATCTTGATTCCACCACTCTTAATAGCTGATTTCTGTGGTTTCTTAATTCATCAGCCATGTCCAGTGCACCTGCACTAAGCCTAGGTGAAGTGTGGCAAGCATTAGCTTGCACCCTCATACCTTCGGGAGTTGAAACAGATAATAAGTTAATAATTCCACACGAGAACTGCAGACTCACACTGACTGATGCTGCCATGGAAGGAAGGAATGCGCTAAGAACAGTAGCAAAGAGTAGTGTGTGGTCTTCAGAAGCGAAGAGTAGCTTGCGGTCTGTTGCGTGGTGTCTGACTACAATGGCTTTCACAGAAAACAGCCAGATAAACACTGTTATACATCGGTTACAAAGTTGAAACAATTTCATTAACACTCTGAGCTGCTTTGCTTTAAAAGTATGGCTGGTCACACAATGCAGCCTAAGTAGCACCTGTGTGTGCTACTATAAACACTAGCTAATAGATTATAACTCCTCTAACACCCTTTCCCAACTTCTCTTTCTCAGCAGCTGGCGTGCTATACGGAATGGCCACTAGAGGACACTGCTGCCCTTTGTTCCAAAGGATTTGGCTTTGCTAAGCCTAGTGTCGCGTTGGGTGTTGGGGGCAGGGATGAAAGAAAAAGAAACTGTGCAATTGGAAATAAAGGTGAAAACGAAACGAACAAACAAAAACAACAACCCAACATTTTGTATATAAAATATATATATATATATATATATATATATATATATATATATATATATTATAACAAAGCATACAGAATCAGAATTTATTGCTGTTAATGGCTTTTAGTTTCTCAGAAATGCGTCACAGAATTATTAAGAAACTTCTGGAAGGTGTTGATTTTGACTTCGTTACACTTTAAAATTCAAGTTAAAATCTGTATTTTTATTTGTTTTGTAAAGTACTGAAGACTTAGTTTTATAATGGAAAATAGATGCATGTACTCTGCTTACTGTTCTGTCTTTCATATTATATGAACTTGGGTTAGGGGCTTAATAATTGTGAATGCTATAATCATGCCTGTATCAAATAAGAACAATACTAGAAGCATTTTCATTACACAGGAATCTTAATTTTCATTAACTTAGAATTATACTAGTATCAAGAGAGTCCTGTAACATACATAAATTATAAGAAATACTTTCAAATTCTGTTGTGTGAACAATTAATTCACGGCTCCCTTTGCAGCTGATTTAGTTAGCCTTAGTAATTGTACTTGCACCTTAGCAAAATATAGTTTAGAATAATTAGATATGGATTTTAATTTTATTTCCTCTATGTGGTCTGCTACATGTTTGTATTTTAGCTGAATGCTGGAAACAAATGAAGTATTCAATGTGTTTCGTGTGACCAAAGAAGAAAAATTATATCTTTCGGTGTTCCTGAACCAAAACTGCTCATAGCGTATGATACATTATTTGCTTATGCTGTGTTTCCGTTGCTGTGTTGTTTACACGGAATCAACCAAGCAGGACGCATCGGAGCTCACAGAGACTGAGGAGACAATCAGGAAGCCTATATGAGTTTGAGCTAGGTCCTCTGCATATATGGTTATGATTCTTAGCTTGTTTTGTTTGTTTGTTTTGCTTTGTTTGTTTTGAGGGACTCCTAAGAGTTGGAGTGGGGGTTGTTAATGCTCGTTTACCTGCTTTGGAGACACATTTTCTCCTATGGGTTGCTTCTTCCAGCCCTGACTTGAGGGTTTATAGCTAGTCTTGTTATAACTTATTATGTGCTTTGGTGGATATCTCTGGGAGGTATGCATTTTCCTGAGAGAAATAGAGAAGGGGTGAATCTGGTGGCGAGGGGATATGCAGAAGGTGGTGGGAGGAGTTAATGGGGGAAAAACTGCAGTTTGTATATAATGTATGAGAGAAGAATAAAATACAAATAACAGAATCTGCAGAAGAAACATACACTCAACTATTTTGTTACTGTTAGATTTGCTTTATCATGAAAATTTAGCAGATTGTAATGATCATAAAGGTCTGTCCAAGTTAAAGAATAAAATGTTCAATATAGACTAGGAGCCTCTTGATTGTTTATTCTGGAAATGTCAGTCTCCACATTAGCTAACAGGGCTAAGATTCCGTTGGTTTCTTTCCACAGATAGATGCAAGCTTTTTTTTTCTTTTCTCGTGAAGAGTCGCAAAGATGACCTGAAAGAAAGCCATGGTTGAGACAGGTCCAGTTGTCCTGTACGTCCATATGGGAGACTCGCATAGACCTGGATGTACCTCTGCACTGAAAATTGGAACGACGTACGAGTTTTGGTGACTCTGGGATCAGGGCTAGGAGCCACAAGCAGTGATAACACAGACTATTGCTGCCCACCTATCATGGCTGTTCATCTTTCCATACGGCTCTTCTGACCATAGCCAAGGGAGATGAAAACAAACAACCAAGAGTTACCCTCAGCACACTTGAGCAACAGGAAGTATTCATCTCTCTAACATTGACTTACTTTGGGACTCATGGTATTTCTTGAGCAAATTTTCTACTTCCATAAATAAGTTTGCAGCCTGACATTTATACTGTGAACCTTCGCCAGCTGAGCTGTTAAACACATATAACAGACTTCCAGAAACTCAGCATTCTGTGGCTGTCAAGAGGCATCCAGAGAGCTATCTTCTCTCAAGTTAAAATATATTAACAGCTCAATGACTGTTAAATATATAAAAATTATTTTGTCCATGGTATTTGAAAACATAAGAGAACCAAAAGCATCATTGAGATTTGGTTTTCTACTCCATGCCTTAAGGAGGCTACTTCCTGAGGAGACATAGGTTCTCAAGGAAAACATAAAGTAAAATATCGCTCTAAGTAATCGAAATGTAATATGAGAACCTGGGAGCAGTTGACATAAAAAAAATAAAAGTTAGTTGTCCCAAAGGCTGCATGAATTGAAATATAATTATGAAAATTTAGAAATACTTTCAAAGTCCTGATGCATAAGAAAGCAGTCAATATTGATGTTTACTTCCAGATGACCTCATCAAGAGTTTAGTGAGCTGCCCCTTCAACAAAGCTCTATACACAGTAGGCAACATTTATACTTTTTGAAAGTATAACTAACTTCACTGCTTCCAGAACTTTGCAGTATATAAGCATTGATTTTTTTTAATAGACACCCACTGTGTGCCTTCTTCAATGAGACACAATAGTAGATGCTTTGCAATTACGAGCAGGCGTGTGGAAACAACCTGATTCAAAAGCCGATGCACCTGTTTTGTGGTCTGTTTGTCTAAGCTGCGAATCATTCAGGTGATCTTCTAGGTGCATGACATCTGACAACTGGCAATATGTTCCTCGTTTTAGCCAGCAAGGGTGTAAATAGTTCATGGCTTTATGCAGATTTAGAATTCACTTTGGGAATCTCTGGAATAGTGTGTGGCATTTAGCTCTGTTTCAGCAGTGCATAAAGTATCTCAATGAATCTGGTTTCTCAATTGCAGGAAAACTGGGACTTGAAAAAGTCAAATACAAGAAAATGTTAATTATATCAACGTGGTTTAAACTATACTAGATCAGCCTCTTAACATTAATTAAACCTTTCTTTTCTCTAATGTTCAACTCTTGGCCCCATTGTCTTATCTTGCATGGTTCATAGTTGGAAATGTATTTTTAAGCCCTGTTCCTTTGCACTGGTTGAGTTTTGGGACAGTTTATGACAAGTATTGCTGTTTTAATGTGGGCATTTCATTCTTTAGATTTTAATTTATTCTTTCTCTAATATTCTCTTTTCTTTGTGATTATTGTCCTAGGACCATTTTTATTTCTCTTTTAATGCTTAACAAACATTTTTTGTAGGCTCCTTAGGATTCTTACCTATGATTCAGCCATTTTTATTCTTTTTAAACTTTTGAACCACTGTTTCTGTGTTCAAACGTGGTTAAAATTATATAAACAAGGTCAATTTTTAGAAATTCAAAGAGTTCATATAATACTAATATACACTTTAGAAAGAGTCTTAGTCTTAGGTTGTGAATAAAACCTCTAAACTCAGTCCTAAGTGGATTAAATAGAGACACGCTCAGAATTATAGCTCATGGGGCTGGAGAGATGGCTCAGTAGTTTAAATGTAAACTGAGGGCCAGGCTTCAGTTCTTAGCACCCACTTGGCAGCTCACAACCATCCATGACTCCAGTTTCCAGGTTCTAATTCCTCTTTCAACCTCTGAGGGAATGAGGTATATACAAGGTGCATGTATATGCTTGTAGCCAAACCTTTCATACACACTGAATAAAGTTTAAAGATTAAAAAAATTAATGCAGTTCCTAGACACTCCCACTGTGTTCCAGGTGATTGTCACCAGCAATGTGTCTGAATTGGTGATTGAAATTTCCACATACTCCCAAGAATGAGCAGCAGTTTCATTCTGGAAATTTTCTGTTGAAACCATCAATCAGTTATACTTTTGGGGAAATGATCTTGCTTCTTCATTTCCCCAGTTACTGGCATTTAAAACCTCAGTGCTGCAACTGTCTGATGAACTTCTCCTGTTCTCTTTAAGTCCTTTGGTCTCCTGCAATGCCTTTGAACCCCCTTTAAACACCATGTCCTCATGCTGACACTCTTGGCCATACTATTTTTCCTCCTAAATTAGTCACGTAAAACCTTTCATAATCTGGCTCAAGCTCCTTTTCCAGGCTGACCTTCAGAGACCTCCTGTTTGGATTGTTCCTTGCATTCCTATGGTCTTGCTATTGTGAAATATATACAAATATAATTCAATAATCACACCCTTTCCTGCCTAGAATCTCCCCTTATTCTGGTGCTATTCAAAAATCATTACTTACGGTAGTTGCCCAATAATCTGACTTATGAACATATAATAGAATACCTCATTACCTATCTTATATATATATAAATATATCTTGTCCATTTAGTTAGGTTATAGGAATAAAGTGTATCTATCCCATCTCCGTATCTCTGATTTCTATACCAGTAAGTTTTATTTTTATAAATACTCTTATTGATTACATTTTTGTAAAGTACCTAAATAATGATTACATATTTATTATCGTGTCAGCATGTCTCAGAGCAATGTTATTAAATTTTCGTGGCTATTGCTGTTTTTATAGCAATATTATTTTCCATGGAACATTGCCATCACCTGGCCCTTTGAGTGTAAGGACAATAATAACACAAATTTAATTAAAAAATGTTATGTACTCCCTAACCAAGTGGATTCCCTTTCATCAATAAGACAAAAGCTCTATTGAATGTGTTATTGCACTGATAAGTAATTTCAAATGAGATTACAATGCAAATGAGTTGGCTAGGCTGTGTTTTTATTCTTGGTAGGAAAGCGAAACCAGATTTGTGATTTTGATGGATTCCTCATTAAAACGGACCATGCCTGACTTGTATAAATACGCTCTAAAAATACAAGTTGACCAATAATACTCTCAATGTTGACTATAATGCTTTCTGTGTAGTGGAATACTAATTAATCCATTTAATGTCATGGATGAAGTAGGAAGAAAATCAGGCTTGACACTTACCATGTTTTACAGATAGTGACAGCTTTCGTTCTCATCTTGCTTGGTACTGCGAAATTCCTGTTTCGGGTTGCACTAGGCTCTTGTTAGGAGGAGGCAAAAGTACAGTAAGGCTTCTGTAACATGCACATAAAGACAAGAGAGGAAGGTAGGCCTCCCAAAATTTTCTCTTCACTGAAAGTGTAATATACTTGTATGCTATATTAGTTTTCTATTTTACTTTGTGAACAAAAATTCATGCTTTTTATTAATGAAAATGGAGACTGTACTTTCCACGTACAATCTTTAATAATAATACTTTTATGAGAAAAAGAGTGGTCTCATTGCTGTGTCACTTTAAGCAATCCACTGGGCTAGAGTAGACAAACAGCATTTATCTTCCCTATTGTTTTAAAATGTTTATTTTAAAATAATTTTTGTGCATTTGTTTAAAAACAAAGAGATGGTAGCATAAAGGTTGCCATAGTATTATTTAAACCACCAAGATTTTTTTAAAAAGCCACTGTGTTATTTTCATAGATTATGTCATTATTTTGCAGTCATAAATAGATAGTATACTTAAAAACACAGTGGTACTATTTTAACAGATAAAACATGATCTGTTTGCACTTAATACGAACATGAATGTAACTGTGGTTTCTTCTTTTTTTCTTCCTTTCTTTCTTTCCCTCTTTATCTCTTTTTTTAGCACACTTGCATCTGGAAGCTATTTATAAATAGTTTTAAATTGGATTAGATTTCATAATAACACATACAAGAGAAAGTGTTTTATAAGTTACATAAAATAGATGCAAATAATAAGCTGTGATCCAGACGCTTGTGATTTTTAAGGTGTGCATCACTCCAATAATCCTGTATATTTCCTAAAAGTGAAGTAGATTTATGCATTAATGTGACTTCAATCTAGAAAGAAATTGCAATGCATTTTAAATTTCATTGAATGCAATACCTATATATGATCAGAAAAGTATTCTAAAGACCATACCATGTAAGTGCAATTATAAGTTTAAAACTGTGAAGAAAATAGGCAGCACCAAAAGCAAACCAAAACCCTCCATGACAGTTACGTATGCCTGGGCTTAAGACTGGGACACACTGAGGTGTAAAGCAACACAGTTATTGGGGTGCAAAGCCTTGTCTCATGAATCTTCTACATTTGCGGTGGGACACAACATTTGACCAGTAACAGATTTGCTAGTCATGTGTCTGCAGTACTTCATACAGTCACTGAACTGTACAAGGCAGGAACACGGAGCAGCTGGACACACATCAGCTTCTCTCTGAGGTCATCCTGATGAATATGAGGTTATGCTGTGCTTCTCTGCATATAGTAAGAAAACCTGCTTAGACTTGTTTTGATCTGAAACCCAGACCCTTGGTGAATGAGGATGGACATATTTACTTATATCTCAGTCAGATCATACAGAGATTCATACACAGTTAGGGTAGAATGCATTATAAGCTGGTGTGATGCTGCAGCCCTTGACTACATATTTTCTAGAACATGATTTTTATATTCTTCTTAAATAATTTTATCCTCAAGCAAATACGTGACTACACACACATACACAACTCATGTATGTATGTATATATGCTATGTTATGAACAGACATGAAAGTATACTTTTTATTCAGTTTTTTTCTACAATAAATTTTGCCTTTTTTGTCTTACTTTTTTTGTTTGTTTCTTTGTTTTGAAAGATGTGTCATTCTTCCAGTTGAGAGGATTGGCGCCTAGTTGACTCACAGGCTAAAACCCATTTTGTACTTCATGAGCTTGCCACGAAAACTGCTTTGGAATTTCTATTTATTTAAGTATGATTCTCTAAGGGGGAAGGCTGAGACTACTGCTTATATCAGGCCCATTTCACAGTGCACCACCAAGTGAACTCATAGTCGCGAGCTCCCATTTCACAGTGCACCACCAAGTGAACTCAGAATCGTGAATTCTTCTATATTCTTTGATAGAAGCAACGGTGGTAAGATCTCTGGAAACTTTCTGACATTTAGCACGCTCATATTAAATTCAATGACTAGTAACTTTGACTTCACTTTGAATGCTGGATTCTGGGCTCATATTTGCATCAGTTTTCATTGTTTAACTCCCGAGAGGCTGAGGGACTACTTGTCTCGTACCTAACAGAGTGGTATACTCATTGGCTAAGATTAAGCTACTTAGTGAGACACAAGCCAACTGAAAATATTAAATGAGATTCCTATAGAAATTATGTCTGGGCTGGATCTTGAACATACTGGGATTGCTTTCTGATTCCTAATATACGACCTGGAGACCATCTTCACATGAAACTCGAACTCATTATACCTTTACAGAACTAACGTTCCTCCCTATGTTCTCTGCCTAGACTGTTTCATCTTAGAGTCTTTTACGGCAAAACCTGGAGATTAAAATTTGGTTCTCTACCCTCGTTTTAACCATGCATTTGCTTATCTTCAATCTCTTTTGAGCCCTTCTTTAAGTCATTACCCTTGACTTTGACACCAAATGTTTTCTACACTCCAATTCTCAGCTCTTTCACGAAAATGTAGGAATATAACTATTAAAGCCCCTATGTGTAATCATTCAGGTTCGTCCTCACCTACGGGTGCACACTTCTTCACCGAGAGTACCTTGTGACATGGCATGACTTGCCTTTCCATTCTCATGCTGCCCAGCAGACGTGTTGAGCTCCATCATGAACAGTTTTTAAGACTTGCTGTGCCCACTGTTTCACAGAAGGCTGTGTTCGTGGCTCCTGCACTTTGAAAGCTTCAGCTGGTGTTCACCGTTCCCTGGAAGCTCACCTTCGTCCCTCAGGCATGTTATTAAGCCTTATCTTCTCAGTGAAGCTCTTGAATTATCTCTTCCTTGTCTTCCCAGGGCGCCTAGTGCACAGGCTGGATGTTGTGTTTTTTGGAGAATTTTAAATAGCTAACCTGTTTCCTGTGTAAATTTGATTTCCATGAAGTCAGAGCTATCATTTCTTTATCATTATGACCACTATCTTTCTTAAGCAACCTATATTAAGCATGTCAATATTTTAGTATTTGCAGTATTTCACATATTTAAATATATTTATTTATCAAATCCATCTTAAGTACAATTTCTATTTAAAATATGCCTTGAACTAAACACATCTCCCAAGATGCTGTTTTTCTATATCAGAATAAGTTTTCCTGGTACTTGCTCATTTTAAACTACAAATTCAATACAAAACATGTTATAAAACATCGAGAAAAATTTCTATCTATAAAACTCATTGTTTTACTAATGATTCAATATCTGAACTTAAACCCTGCTGCCTGCCTCTTTTCTTTTTATACTGAGGGGCACAGACAGACTGGCTTGAGTCACCTGTTCAGACTAATTGAACGTTTCTCTGGAGCTGTTTTCACGAAAAGATTCGGAGAGAAAAAAAGGTTCCAATGTGTAAATATTCACTGTATCGCTCCAAAGAGGATCTTGTGGAAATATTCATAGCTTTTCCCCAGGGGTGTGTGAGAATTATAGTATGAAGGGGACCTTCCTGTAGCCAGAGGCCGTGACTTGGGGTTTAGACTGACTCTGCAACATTCTCTTCTAGTTAATGGGAGCTGTCAGGTAGAGTGCACCGACCTGTCACTTTTATAGAGTATGTGTGAAAGCAAAGCTGATGGAATTTAATTTCTCCTTGATATGCCACTGTCCCCAATCTAAAACGATCAGAAATGATGGAGGGATTCAGCATCCAAGCTAATGGTTTGAAGGAAAGAGAAAATGACCCATGTGCTGTTGCTGCTGTTGGTGACTCTATTAGCATTGCCTTATATTCTTTTAAAACACAACACAGGGGTACAGCAAGGTTTAAATATTTGGTTGCATGGGTGAGTGTTTTGAGAAAAGAAAGAAGAAAGAGGGGCAAAGGAATGAAATGTAATAGGTTGATGGTTAGCAAAGCAAACGTCTATTGTTGACTTTTAAAAACACATCTTGGCTTTTATCTGAAAAGCAGGAAATCTCTCATGGAGATTTCCAGGGGTTTTAAGAGAAATGTCCTCTTTTAAATGACACAGCACAAACTCCCAGCGAATGTTGAACTTATAGAAAGTGTGCACATATGTGGTGTTGTATATATTATTTTAAGATGTTCTTCAGATTGAAAATAAATTTTATTTATTACTTTCAGTCATTTTTCATGTTTTTTCTGACAGTGACCATGAATAAAGTGCCTACTATAAATAGAGAGCATTGGTGTTGCTTTGAGTCACAGATTTATTAGATAGCGGAATTCTTCTCTATAGCATCCTTGTTTGGAATGAGAAGTCCCAGCATCTTTACATGAGGCTAGCCCAATAAAAAATTCTAAAGGACCCTGTTATTGCTATCTTAATTTTGGGAATTATTCAGCCATTTATTGACAATAACTTTGGGTAGCATTGTAGGAGAAATAGTTAAGATTATTTCCTTAACAACTGCTATTTTTCATAGTCTATCTTTTTTTCCTATTCAAGCAAGAAGCAAAATATTTGTAAGTTATCATACTCATTCTGGATCTGCCTGTGTTTTATAATTCATAAAAAATTTGATGTACATGGATGGCATTTTAAAAGCTTTCCGAGGACTGAAGGTTATACATGATAAATCAAACATTATGAAAATCTGGGGTTCCTACCCACTAGTTAATAGAAAATCAGTATCAATTTAATTTACAATATTTGGAATGTGCTTGTTATTCTCACATCTTGATTTACTTCAACCCTTGGGGATCATTTGGTTGTTTCTTATGTCCATTCCAGGCAGTATTTTAGTTTTTTTCTTTTGAAAGCAAGGAATTTGGTTGGTTGATATGTTGGCTTGGACATATTTGTAGTATGTACTAGTAACATTTAAAACATTAGCACATTTGGTAATTGGTGTTTTCACGTATGTATAGAATGTATTCTGATTACTCTTGCTCACATCTTTCATTGCCTTTGTTCAACCCCTGTGACTCACACCCCTTCCATTACTTATCTACTTAGTTCGAGAAATCCAGTGAGCATACCATGGCCATCTGTGTGACTATGAGATTGAAATTTTGCAGTGGAGTCCTATCAGCTCACTGGCAGTTACAGAAGTGTTAGCAGATACTTACTATTTTTTAGAGTTTATCAGATGTGAGAAAAGTTCTTCGAATCCCTTTCTCATGCATATTTGGCTGTTGATAGGCCTATTGTTGGAAGGACCTTTGTAGGAAAAGTCAGTTGCATTGAGTTGATGATTGGAATATCTGCATTATGCCCAAGAAATGGCATTTTATAGTCCATTTCATCTTTCAATTCTTACTTCCTTTATGCCTCCTTTTCTGCAACATGTCCTGAGTTTTGGAGGGGCGAATGTCAACGTCTTCTTCATGGCTGAGCTGTAAACACTGTGAACTCCCCAGTTGTGTTATAGCAGCACAGCTGTTAGAGGGGCAACAAACAGTTGTCTGACAGGACTAAGGTGGACTCGATAGGAGGGAATTTATTTCTGCTGTTGTAAAATCCAATAAAAAGAAAATATGACTAGGGGACTATAGAGATCACTAAGCAGTGACGATGAATACAAGTATTGCTCTTGCAGCAGACTCTAGTTCAGTTCCCAGAGCTCCTATTAGGCATTTTACAACTGCTCATAACTATAACTCCAGGATATCTGACACTTCTGGTCCCTGAAGGCACCTGCACTCACATGAACAGACCCATGCAGCGACACACACACACACACTTACATACACACACACACACTCACACACACACACATGCAATTTTAAATAAAATAAATTTTTAAAATATAATTTGCCTTGAGAATTAAAGACCCAAGGGAAGGACCTAATAATGTTACTAGGTTAAATTGACATAGTTTCAAACTGTCTCCTAATTATTTTTGTTTAAACCCATAGAAAAATGCTTACTGCATCCTTAGCTAGAAAAGCTTTTCTTTTGATTTTGGGCATTTAATGGACAGGCTGGCTGGCTGGCTGTTTGACTGTCTGGCTGATTGGTTGGATGCTTGATTTGAGGTAGTTTGCTGTAGATGTGGTAGCTCTGAGCAGAGATTCGAGAAGATCATTTTAGTGGAATAAGGGAGACTTTTGTTCCAGCCCAGTCTAATTGCAGACAAGACAAAATTTCTTCCTGGTAATGAACTAAACATTTTATAGCTATAAATGATAATAAACATTTCTTTTTATTTGTAAAATAAATGAGACAAACTTAAAAGATCTATGAAAAGGTTTCAATAATTTGAATTAAAAATTTTCACTAAATCGATTGTTTTTTCAGAAACATCAAAGAAATTACCCTACTGGTCATTTTTAACTCCCTTTGGCCATTTTACGACAACTTGTACTTGTGAAAAAGGCAAAATCAAAACAGAATCTATCATTCACATTGTATAAGCGTAAGGTCAGGCACCTGTTTTCTTGTATGTGCTTGCTGAGTGTGCAAATTCCCTCCCTTCTATACCTCTCCAGACTCATTACACACCAGCTCTTAAGAGCCAAAGGGCCATCAGCTACATCTGTTGCTACTATTTAGGATGACAGCAACACCTGGAACCACAAGACAGTTCATATGGCTGTTTCCCTTTCAGATAGGCAACTGAGAGAAGCTGTTACATAAAGTGTTCATTTATGCAAAGTTTTTTCAGTCTTAAGCTGTTTATATACAGAAACTCTGCCAACATTATGAATTTAGCTTACTATGTCGTTAACCAAGAAATCAAGCCATGAACATATTTAAATGTTCAAAACGTAAGTAATCTTTTAAAGCTTATACCAAAGAGGGAATCCCCATGCATTTCATCCTTGACCTCTGCTTCTACAATAATATGGAGATTAAAATTATTTAAACAGTTCTTGACTCTTTGTAGGTCCAGTCCTTTGCATCAGATAGATGTATGAACATTAATAAAGATATTCTTTACAGAAATAAGACATACCTGGATGATTGTGGTGCTTTTTTCACATAAACCTTAGATAATTTATATTTCACGGAATCATAATATTGTCTTTATTAAGCCTTACATCAATTGATCCAGTTAGTTGGTTAACCAGACATTGGGTATTTTCTTGTCCAAGTCATGTACAGGAAATCATAGAGGTGTATATTTAAACTGTGTTCTGCTTCTATTGTTAGCCATTGTGTGTGTCCTAGAGGACAATTTAATAAAGTGCCTAGAGGTAAATGAGAGATGATCACAAAGGACTGTGAGTGGATGGTCACGACCCTGTGGTACTAGAGTTCCATTATAGTTCATGGGATAGTGGATGGGGGGAGGTGGTTCATTAGTAAAGTGTCTGTTGGACAGGTGTGGCAACCTGAGTTTGGATCTCTAGTACTCATGTAAAAATCTATCTCAGTGGAGGGCTTTTGCAAAGCCAGCATTGACTTGGTGTGGCGGGAGTGCAGATTTGGTGGATAACAAGAGGTCATTGGTCAGTCGTTTTGTCCATTGGTGAGTTCCTGGTTAAATGATAGGTCCCATCTGAAGAAATAGTATGGAGATAAAAACAAAAGTAAAAATTCTAAGAACAGTACCAGATCCACTCTGGTTGGTGTACAGACTAAGCCCAAGCCTATTGTGATTGTATTCTCCACCTGCTTAGATTAATTAAAGTGAAATTATTCAGGATACATTGATAGTAGTTATCTTTAAATCTAAGCAGCTAACTTTTTCATGAATGTGCATCGGACTCTATACAAAAGAGCTCTCCTGTGGGTCGATGACTGTGTCATGCATCCATACACAAGAGACTACATCCATGGTCATAGAATTAGTCTATATTCTTTCTTTATCTAAACAACAGTGAAGTTGTTTTTGATTTGTTACACGTGTTGGGCAAACTGAGGTTCAGAAATGGAAATGGTTGTAATAAACTGTTGTAGTTAGGGTTATTATTTCTTTGATCAAAGATGATGACCAAATTAACTCGTAGAGGAATGGGCTTATTTGGCTTGCACGTCCATATCACTGTTTGCAAACAAAAGAAGTCAGGACAGGAACGCAAGCAGGGCTCAAACCTGCAGGTGGGAGCTGATGCAGAGGCCAACAAGAGGTGCTGCTTACTGGCATACTCCTCATAACTCGCTCAGCCTACTTTCTTACAGAACCCAAGACCACTAGCCCAGAGACGAAACCACCCAAAATAGCCTGGGCCCTCCCACACCTTCACTAAGAAATGATCCACATGTTTGCCTACAGCCACATCTTACGGATATATTTTCTTACCTCAGGCTTCTTCTTTTTAGACAACTCTAGCTTGTGTCAAGTTGAGACAAAATTTTCTAGTATATGGACAATATATGTAATTAAAATGTCAAAAGACTAGCCACTGGTATTATCTAAAGACTTGGGTTCAAGTCAACCCTTACTTATACTGTGATCTCTGACTAATATCATATTTTTGTTAGCAAATTTTTGAACGGTATAGGAACACATAAGGGTCCAATTCAAGATTATAACCCCAAATTACCTAGCCATGTAATCAGATGTCAGTGTTTTCTGTCTGTCACCTGCCTCTCTGCCTGTCTGTCTGTTTATTCTTCCATCTATGAATCAAATAAGCACAACAATATATTGTCTCTTGTTTGATATAGAAATATACAATTAGAAATATGCAATTTCTTCACAGAATGGTTTCTTATTGCATCATGATACTAGTCTTCACCCTGAAACCTCTGTGATTAGGGTATATAGTTGTGGAATGGAATGCCCTTCCTCAATGACAATATCACAGCATTATCACTAAGTCAGCATCCCTCTTAGTTCTCCTACTAACAATTACTTTTACATTTGTCCATACAAGCAATCCTTCAAAGAGATAGTATCAAAGAATATCAGATTGCACACCAAGCTTGTAAGATACCCAGTTTAATTTAAGGGATCACCTTCCTCATTATCTCTCTGCTTTGTCTTGGCAAATGATGTGCAGCATAAATTCCAGATAATATTGTTTTATTCATTCATAATGTACACATACATTCATATTTTTGTATTTTAAAAGTATTAATTTGTTCATAGCTAAGGAAAATCTCTCACTGTGTTGGAAATCATTCCTACATTTATAACGTAATAAATACTTAAAGGATGCTCTTGCTTCTGAAATAAGGAACCCACTGTTTTGTAAACAAAGCGACAATAGGCACTCTGAGGAGGACAAGCTGAATTCATAACCCACTTGTTCGTACATGTGGCTCTGCCATTTGTTCTGACATCACCTCTTCAACACTGAAAATAAAGCTGACATCAACACTGTAACCACTATGGGTCCTCTCTAGTAATCAAAGGGCTGGGAAATAAATTGCACGTCATTGCCTTTCTGTCCTCTTTGGAAGAGCACTTCTAGAATCAGAACATAAACACGCTTCCCGTCTTTTCCCTTCCTGCCTCTTCCCCTTTCTCCTTTTCTCTGCCTATAGTTTCCCGAAAAGACGGCAGATTTTGTTCCTCTATAGCAAATGTGTTTCTCATGTTTTGAAAATATTTATTGAGGGTTTTTTGCATCCCAGTTTGTCTTCCAAGCGTGCTGAACCACTTTCACGTCATTGGAACAACGCTAGCTGACAGCCCACACACAACCTGTTATCCAGACACACTTGAAAATGTTCTATTTCTAAATAGTCAGAAAACTTATGTGTTTTAAAAAAAATATTCCTTCTTCATAAAGCTCTCTTCAATTGAATTGCCCTATTCAGCACAGCGCATACTTAATAACAGCCACTTTCCCTTCAAGAGCGACCACAAGGGGAGTGCCTGTGTACGTAGCCATCACTTGCCCCTTTGTTGCCCGGAATAGCGTTCCATTGTACAGGACTGGCCCAGAAACAATCTCCTGTTACAAATGACTCAGACAACATTTTCTTTCTTTCCTTCTATTTATTTATT
Organism: Microtus pennsylvanicus; assembly: GCF_037038515.1. Taxonomy (NCBI): domain Eukaryota; kingdom Metazoa; phylum Chordata; class Mammalia; order Rodentia; family Cricetidae; genus Microtus; species Microtus pennsylvanicus. The sequence continues at coordinate 9,784,728 of NC_134595.1, read as the reverse complement.
TATTTATTTATTTATAAAAACTTAGTGGCCATGGAGAAAATTGCTGCTTTTAATCCTTTGCCTGTTATATTGCATCTTATGATGGTAATTCTTACTAAACCTGAGATTGAAATAAAAATAAATAAGCGTAGCAAAATGAACCCTGTATTTCTAAACAAAACAAAACAAAGCAGTAGCAGAGTTTGTAGGTTTCTGTTTATATGTTAGACAAATGTAGCAGCTAGTTCACTATCAGTCACGTGGACAAATCAAGCAGATTTCTTCAGTCTCAAACTCGAAGGAACCAGGAACCAGTTGACCATCACACTGGCTGGCTCTGTGCTACAGCGGCAGCATTAGCAGAAGAGTCAGGGCCTCAGGAGTTATCTGAGAGCTTATAAGAAAACCTTGAGTCTCTTCAAGAAAATGCGTTGACCATGTAGTGGTGGCACATGCCTTTAATAACAGCACTCAGGAGACAGAGGCAGAAGGGTCTACAGAGGGAGTTGCAGGACTGCCAGGGCTCTGATACAGAGAAAGCCTGCTTCAAAAAACCAAACATTTTTTAAAAAGAAAGAAAGGCACGTTGGCCACGTTTAACATATTAATTTTTGACTATGAAAATCATGTTTTCTGGAAGGACCCAACGGCCTCCTTTCCATGCCCCGTGCCTGCTTTCGGCAGCCCACATTTAATGTCAATGCCATCAATCACTCTTCCTATGGATGAGTGGGACAGAAGGTGAAGAAATGTTTATACCTAGAAACAATGGCATATTTTGAATATCTTGGGGATATGTTTATTTAAAACAAGAGGAACACAGAAAGTAGTGCAAAGAATGTTTTATTGTTTTTAAACGTTTTTATACAGTGTAATTTGATGATATTCTTTTCCTTTTCCTAGTTCCTCCCAGAACTC